>NC_081568.1:118999923-119015664 GCF_022355385.1 Mustela nigripes
CCAGGGTCCTGGGATCGAGTCCCGCATCGGGCTCTCTGCTCAGCAGGGAGCCTGCTTCCCTCTCTCTCTCTCTCTGCCTGCCTCTCCATCTACTTGTGATTTCTCTCTGTCAAGTAAATAAATAAAATCTTTAAAAAAAAAAGAAAAAATAAAAAAGAAAAGAAATTGGTTGCATATTATTTTGGCAGAAAAGCAGATCGATGGAACAAAGTGCCCAAAAATAAACCTATACATATATGGTCAATTAACTTACAACAAAGGAGCAAAGAATGTACAATGCAGAAAAGAATGGCATTGGGAAAACTTAGGAAGTTACATGCAAAGAATAAAACTTGACCACCATCTCACTCCGTTTAAAAATATTTACTCAAAATGGATTAAAAACTGAATGTAAGACCTAGGACTGTAAAATTCCTAGAAGAAAACAAGTGATAACCTCCTCGCCATTAGTTTTAGCAATATTTTTTGGATCTGACTATAAAGGCAAGGACAGCAAAAGTAAATATAAACAAATGGGACAAAATCAAACTAAAGAGCTTCTGCACAGCTAAGGAAACCATGAACAAAACAAAAAAGCAAACTACTGTATAAGAAATGACATTTGTGAATCATATACCTGATAAGGAGCTAATATCCAAAATATATAAAGAACTCCTACAACTCAATAGCAAAGAAATATATATATATATATATATATATATATATATATATGTATATCAATCCAATTTAAAAATGAGCTGAGGATCGGAATAGACATTTGTCCACAGGAGACATACAGATGGCCAGCAAGCACATGAAAAGATACTCAACATCACTAATCACAAGGGAAATATAAATCATAACCACAATGATATATCACCCCATACCTGTCAGAATGGCTATTATCAATAAGACAAAGAGTTACAAATCTTGGTGAGGAAGTGGGGAAAAAGGAACACTTCTGGACTATTGGTGGGAATGTAAATTGGTGCAATCATTATGGAGAACAGAATAGAGGTTCCTCAAAAAATCAAAAATAGAACTACCATATGGACTATCAATTCCATTTCTGGGTATATATCCAAAAAAAAATCAAAACCATTAATTCAAAAAGATATATGCACCAATATGTTTATCACAACATTATTTACAGCAGCCAAAATATGAAAACAACGTAAGTATCCAGCAATAAACAAAAGGATAGAGAAGATATGGAATACAAACACACATACACACACATACTCACACTGGGATACTACTCAGCTATAAAAAAAAGAATGAAATCTTGCCATTTGTGACAACATGACAATGTGGATGGACCTTGAGGGTATCATGCCATGTGGAATAAGTCTGACAGAGAAGGAGAAATACTCCATGATTCACTTACAAGTGGAATCTAAAAAAACAAAACAAACAAGATAAAACCCAGACTCATAGATACAGAAAATAGAGTTGTAGCTGCCAGAGGAGAAGGGGAAGAGGGAATGTGCAAAATGGGTGAAAGGGATCAAGAGCTACAAGCTTTCAGTTATAAAATAATAATTCATGGTGATGATGGCACAGGGAATACTGCCAATAATATTGTACTAAGTCTGCGTGGTGGTAGATGGTGACTAGACTTATCGTGGTGATCAGTTTGAAATACATACGAATGTTGAATCACTACATTGTGCACATGAGACTAATAGAATATTGTATGTCAGTAGCATTTCCGTAAGAAAAAAAAAAAGTTAGTTGCATTCTCTTCTAAAACCGAAACTTTGTTTTAAAAAGTATTTGCTGGGACACCTGGGTGGCTCAGTCAGTTAAGCATCTGCCTTTGGCTCAGGTCGCAATCTCAGGGTCCTGGGATCCAGTCCCACATTAGGGTCCTTGCTCAGTGGGGAGCCTGCTTCTCCCTCTGACTGCCACTCCCCCTACGTGTGCTCTCTCTCTCTTTCTCTGACAAATAAATAAATAAATAAAATCTTTTAAAAAATAAAAAAGCATTTGCTAAACCATAACAATTAAATCTTCAGTATTAATTATCATGAAAGAGGCAGTAAATCTCCTATTGCCTTTTCAGGTATGAGGAACATAAACCAAGATTTTCTTTTATTTTGTTCAGAAAGCTTTTAGCAGATAAATAATTGGGTAGAATACATAAAAGCTATCATTTCTCTCTTATCATTTTGATGTATCAGTACTCGAGATCCAAATTCCTATGTGGAAGTTGGGAGGCTCTGTGAACAGGGAGGCCGCCAGATTAGCGGTGCGGGTAGAGGGAACCTGCTCTGAATCTGACTCACTCAGATACTAATCAATTGTAGGACTTTTGTCAAATCACATCCCCTCTCTGCCTGCCTAGTTCCTGGAAGGCTAAAAAAGCAGGTGTTCAAAAAAGTGGAGGTTCAATGAGTTGATTTCTGGGATTTTTCCAGCTTTTGTGTTTCACAGTTTTTTAGTTCTTAGGCAAGGCACGGCTGTAGGCATTGGAGTTACCACAGTGAACAAAACAAATCCCTGCCCTTAAGGAACTATATTCTGGCCAGAGGGAACAAGATGGTAAGAAGTAAAGAAGCTAAAACAGATGGGTAAGTAGGCAGGTAGATAGATAAACAGCTAGATGGAATGCTATAGAGAAAAATTAAGCAAGGAACAGAGTATGGGTGTAGTAAATTAAATAGGATGGGCAGAGAAATCTCCACTGAGATTTGGGTGAAGGCCTCTTGCCCTTTAGGAACCCAGAATTCAGTGAGCAAGTCCATGAGGTAAGGCTGTGGCCAGAGGCAGAAAATAAAGCTGGAGACAGTGGGGTGCAAATACAAATTCCTGTAAGAGCCATGGAAAAGTAAACCCATTGACATGTAATTGGAGAATATGGCGGTTACTCAACTCCGCCATGTTGTCATCTAAGATCTGGGTCACATTTTGTCACATAGGCTCTCTTCCAAGAGAAACTGGAAATCTGAATGTTTATGTAAAATGTCTTGCCTTTTTTTTTTTTTTTTAAGTTTTAGTTATATTAGTTTTCTAGGGCTGCCATCACAAAGTGCGACGAACGGGTGACTTCAAAAACGAGAAATTTATTCTAATGTCATTCTATGGGCTAGAAGTTGGAAATCCAAATATCAGCAGAGCCATGTATCCTCTGAGACTGGATAGAATCCTTTTCTTCCTCTTCTTAGCTTCTGGTAGAGGCCAACAACCCTTGCCATTCCTTGGCTTGCAGCTGCATCGCTCCAATCTGAACCGTGATCTTGCAGTCCTCTCCCTTAGTGGGTCTGTGTCTCTTCTTGGAAGGACACCAGTCACAGTGAATTCAGGACCCATGCCACCGTTCACCTCCTCTTAACTCCATGTGCAGTCACATTGTAAGGTTTGGGGGTTTTGACTGCAACATATATTTTGCAGGCGGGACAGAATTTAAGTTATAACAGTTATCAATTAATATGTATTTTTGAAAATATTGCATTACTTTGCACTCTGTAGGGTAAATAAGTCCTATATGTAACTCGGATTATTCATGTGTGAGCTCTGGGCCAGAGATTAAGGAGCCTACCAAAAAGAGCCTTAAGCTTGATGCACAGTGTAGTGCCTGCCCAGGGATTTGCTGAAGTAATAAGTGAATGCATAAATGTATGAATGAATGAATAGTTGTATTTTTTTTTATGTTTGCAAATAACTGGAAACTATCTGGAGAAGGTATTCTATTATCAGAGAGAGAAGCCAGCTGGTCAAAACTATACTGAATGTTCAATACTTTCCACAGGTTTCTACTCAAATTTGAACAGAGCTGTATAGAATAGTAACTCCCACTCACACCCCCAGCTGTTCCCCTACTCCTTCCTCTGCAGTGATTTCTCTGTATCAGGAGACTTTTTTTTTTTTAAAGATTTTATTCATTTATCTGACAGAGACATGATGAGAGAGGGAATACAAGCAGGAGGAGTGGGAGAGGAAGAACAGGCTTCCCTCAGAGTAGGGAACCCACTGCAGGGCTTGATCTCAGGACCCTGGGATCATGACCTGAGCTGAAGACAGACACTTAATGATGGAACCATCCAGGTGCCCCTGTATCGGGACACTTGGGCTTGTGTCTATAGCTGGGCTACACTGTTTTTTGTTTGTTTGTTTTATTTAATTTATTTTTTTTAGTGTTCCAAAATTCATTGTTTATGCACCACACCCAGTGTTCCATGCAGTATGTGCCCTCCATAATACCAACCACCAAGCTCACCCCACCCCCACCCCTCTCCAAAAGCCTCAGTTTGTTTCTCAGAGTCCACAGTCTCTCATGATTTGTCTCCCCTCTCCGATTCCCCTCAACTCACTTCTCTCTATCTCCCAATGTCTTCTGTCTTATTCCCTAAGCTCCACAAGTAAGTGAAACCATATGATAACTGACTCTCTCCACTTGACTTAGTCCACTCAGCATAATCTTCTCCAGTTCCCATCCATGTTGATACAAAAGTTAGGTATTCATCCTTTCTGATGGAGACATAATACTCCATAGTATATACAGACCACATCTTCCTTACCCATTCACACATTGAAGGGCATCTTGTTTCTTTCCACAGTTTGGTGATTATGGCCATTGCTGCTTTGAACACTGGGGTACAGATGGCCCTTCTTTTCTCTACATCTGTATCTTTGGTGAAATACCCTGTAGTGCAATTGCAGGGTAGCTCTGCAATAGGGTAGCTCTATTTTTAATGTCTTAAGGAAGCTCCACACTGTTTTCCAGAGTGGCTGCACCAACTTGCATTTCCACCAACAGTATAAGAGGGTTCCCCTTTCTCCACATCCTCTCCAACACATGTTGTTTACTATCTTGTTACTTTTGGCCATTCTACCTGGTGTAATGTGGTTTCTCAATGTGGCTTTGATTTGAATCTCCCTGATGGCTAATGATGATGAACACTTTTTCATGTGTCTGTTAGCCATTTTATGTCTTCTTTGGAGAAGTGTCTGTTCATGTGTTCTGCCCATTTTTTGACATGATTATCTGTTTTGTTTGTGTTGAATTAGAAGAGTTCTTTATAGATCTTGGATA
Source organism: Mustela nigripes (assembly GCF_022355385.1). Lineage (NCBI taxonomy): Eukaryota > Metazoa > Chordata > Mammalia > Carnivora > Mustelidae > Mustela > Mustela nigripes. The sequence continues at coordinate 119,004,938 of NC_081568.1, forward strand.
TCAGCCCTTTGTCTGTAGTGTCACTTGCGAATATCTTCTCTCATTCCATGGGTTGCCTCTTTGTTTTGTTGACTGTTTCCTTTGCTGTGCAGAAGCTTTCAATCTTGATGAAGTCCCAAAAGTTCATTTTCGCTTTTGTTTCCTTTGCCTTTGGGGACGTATTTTGAAAGAAGTTGCTGTGGCTGATGTCAAAGAGGTTACTGCCTATGTTCTCCTCTAGGATTTTGATAGATTCCTGCCTCATGCTGAGGTCTTTTATCCATTTTGAGTTTATCTCTGTGTATGGTGTAAGAGAATGGTCGAGTTTCATTCTTCTACACAAAGCTGTCCAATTTTCCCAGCAACATTTATTGAAGAGACTGTCTTTTTTCCACTGTGTATTTTTTCCTGCTTTGTCAAAGATTATTTGACCATAGAGTTAAGGGTCCATATCTGGGCTCTCTACTCTGTTCCACTGGTCTATGTGTCTGCCAAGATTCACAGCAAGAGAGATCCTAGCTAATAGGATCCAACAAACATTAAAAATTTATCCATGGGATTTATACCATGGATAAATGGGATAAATTTTATCCCATGGATAAATCCCATTTATCCATGGGATGCAAGGGTGGTTCAACATTCACAAATCAATCAATGTGATAGAATAAATCAATAAAAGAAGAGATAAAAACCACATGGTCCTCTCAATTGATGCATAAAAAGCATTTGACAAGATAGAGCATCTGTTCCTGATTAAAATGCTTCAAAGTATAGGGATAGAAGGAACATTCCTTAACTTCAAAAAATCTATGAAAAACCCACAGCGAATATCATCCTCAATGGGGAAAAGCTGACAGGCTTCCCTTTGAGATCAGGAACACGACAAGGATGCCCACTCTCACCACTGCTGTACAAAAGTACTAGAAGTCCTAGTAACAGCAAACAGACAACAAAAAGAAATAAAAGGTATTCAAATCTGCAAAAGTGAAGTCAAACTCTCTCTCTTCACAGATGACATGATTCTTTATATGGAAAACCCAAAAGACTCCACCCCCAAACTCCTAGAACTCATACAGCAATTCAGTAATGTGGCAGGATACAAAATCAAGGTACAGAAGTCAGTTGCTTTCTTATACACTAACAATGAAAAAATAGAAAGGGAAACTAGAGAATCGATTCCATTTACTATAGCACCAAGAACCATAAGATATCTGGGAATAAACCTAACCAAAGAGGTAAAGGATCTGTACTCGAGGAACTACAGAACACTCATGAAAGAAATTGAAGAACACCCAAAAAGATGGAAGACCATTCCATGCTCATGGATCAGAAGAATAAACATTGTTAAAAGGTCTATACTGCCCAGAGCAATCTATACTTCCAATGCCATCCCAATCAAAATTCCACTGGCATTTTTCAAGAGTTGGAACAAGCAATCCTAAAATTTGCATGGAAACAGAAGAGACCCCAAATTGCTAAGGAAACATTGAAAAAGAAAAACAAAACTAGGGGCATCACGTTGCCTGATTTCAAGCTTTGCTACGAAGCTGTGATCACCAAGGCAGCATGGTACTGGCACGCTATCTGGTTGTTTTGCTCATCGTTAAATGCCAGTTTTTCTTTTTCTGTGACAGAGATTGCCTGTGGTTTACCCGATATCCAATCTTCCCCTTCCTTAAAGGCAGAATGCTACAGCAAATGTGCTCAACTGGAAAACATTTTAAAGCCTAGTTAGCCAACAGGAATAGCTAAATAGATGTAAGTGGTGGTCTTGGGGCAAGACTTCTGGAAAGATCTTCATGTTGTGTCCAACTCTCCAATTTCCTACTTGAAAGGTGACTGTGATAACTGGAGCAGTAGCAGTCATTTGGGGCAAAGCGATGTTAACAGTGAAAGCTGCATACTAAGAACGGGGGAGTGAAATACTCAGTGTGACTTCCTGCTAATATCTTGAGCCTCCGGACCAGCATGGGACAGCTTCCTTCTAGACTTCCTTTATGTGAGAAGAAAACCAACCCCCCTGTAAATCATAGCGCAGGTAATATTTGTGTTTCTTCCTAAACCCACTCTTCCCTTTTCATTCCTGCTCTGTATTTTGTGGAATGGCTCCCTCTCCTTCTGCTGTCCAGAGTCAGTCAGCCCATGAGAGGCACTGGTTGAATGCCAGAGAACAAAAGGTTGGGAAAAGCCAGAAAACATCTCCTCCTTTCTCTCTGCTTCAGGAGACACTCTGGCAGTGGTTGAGTGACTCATGTGCACCAGACAACTGTCTCACTAGAGAGAAACTCCTCCTCTGCCAAGCGGTCCCAGCTCCTGGGAACCAGGATCACCATGTTCTTCCTTCATCTCTTCATCTCTGGCTGCTAAGCAGCAGGTTTCCTCACTAAATCCCATTGGCTTCTCAGCCCTCTCATCAACTGTGTGAGAAATTCCTGTCTAAAATGTCCTCTTTATGAAATACGTGGACTGCTTTCTCTTTTCTGAGTGGATCCTTCCTGATCCAACCACTCAGTTTTGTAGAAGCGAGGGAAACTTTGGTTCTCCCAGCGGAGCACAATGTCCAACTGCCATGTCTCCCTCCAGAGCTCACAGAGACAGCAGAGAGAAACCACCAGGTCCTAGAAGTTTATCAACATGCCAGTTAGGACAGCAGATCCCGGGCGTTTATGGCTATGGGCAGCCAGATTTCACCTTTTCCTGAGTTTTCAGAACCCATTTAAGAAACAAAACTCAAAGGCATCTCATCTTCTCTTTGCTGGCCAGTGCTTCACGTGTGCCCTTGGGAATCACCTCTCTGTGAGACTTGCCTTGGAGCAAGCAGACAATCCAAAGCACATTCTTCTTCTTGAGTTTTGCCCTAGTGACTAAGTGAAAGGTGGGACCCTCTGATGTTACCACAGTCTTCCTGTTTTCTGCTCTTCAAGACCTTTTATTCCTAGAGCATTTCCTAAATGTGTCCAATTAGCAGCTCAGAATCTTTCTCTGGCACTTGATCTAGAGCCTCCACAAATGTCATCACCTTGCGCTCTCTGGGACCTGCTCCCCTGGAGCATAAGCGTCTTTGCTTTCCTGCTCTGTGTGCTCAGGGTGGGGGCCAGACCTGATGGTTATGGGTTCTTTCACAGATTCCAGCCTTTCTACTCGTACACTTTCCATCCTACCAAGAACTCTCTCATCCCTCTTTAAATCCTGGCTTGGATGACACACAGGTCCAGAGCGCCCACTCCTCCACCTTCCGTAGGAGATCCATGGAATCATACTGAGAAGCCTTCACATTAAAGCCTAGTTCCAGATTTTTATTAAGATATTATCCATTCTCCCACCTAATAGCCCCACACAGCGAATTTCAGTGCTTGATCACACCTGCCTCTTGATGTTCCTCTTCACAAGAGGACATGCCAAGAACACGGACAGCTCGAGCTGGGTCTGCACAAAATTTAGATGGCCCGTTCCTGTACTGTAGCGTAGCAATGCTGCCCTGTCGCATACTCGCGAGATATGATCCATCATGAGAATGAACCCAAATTAATTTGTAGGTGAGCACAAACATGCAACGTGTTTGGAGGATGGTTCACATATTCATTTATTATTGCCATAGGGGTTGCCATTCAGACCATACAGAAGGGAGCAGGGGTTTACAGTGGAAAGTTCTTTTTCCTTTGTGCTCTCTGCCCTGTCCTCAGAGTATCTTTGCATCCCTGTGATCAGGGCAGCAAGCTCTGATCCTACTTCTAGTACAAGAAAACAAACCTAGATGCTTAAATTCTTCAGTGTGCAGCATCTAGATAAGGGAAACAAAATTTTTGCTAATATTGGTCACTTCTCAAAACATAACTTCAATGTCTCCATGTTCTAGAAGACATCCGCTCCCTTTCAAGGGCAAAAATGGGTGACAGAAGATACCATCCTAGTATGGAAAAGAATAAGCAATGAATTAATTTTATAATAATGAAGAAAAACCAATAAAGTTTATTTTTTGGAAAATTTTTAGGGAAAATAGAATGGAATAAACCCAGATGGGTAAGTTCAAAAGGTTTCTAAGAAAGATCCTTATAATTAAGGGGTCTTTCTTCCTTTAATCTCTTTCTCTCTAATTGTTGTTTTGTGACTAATATTCTTCAAGATAAACAAAGATAGACAGAATAAATGTTCAGGATATACCTAAGCCTGTCAATGATGAAACTGTGCCAGTGAGAAAGGCTTCACATAAGTCATCAAGTTATAAAAGAATTATCTATGAAGAAAGAAGCCTCTTCTAACATGGTGAATGTGCATTTTAGGGGGAAAAACAATCTTGTACATATTCTTTCTACAAACGCAATTATATTTCTTCACACAGAAATTGTTGCAAGGGACATGCAAATGCTGTGAACTGAAATGGAAACACCAATATATTCTGTTCCAAACATCTCTGCCTACCTCCCCAATCTCCCACATTCCTAAATAACATGATGAAACCTTCCAGTTACATGAAAATAAAAAATGAGATTTGTTCTGAATAACTCTTTCTAGCTGGGGCATGTTGTTTTTTCTCTTGTACTGAAGCAAAGAGATATGTTGGCCTGGCATCTTCTATCGTCCATTCTCCCTTCTCAGGCAGAATGGGGAAAGTGCAGACTTCTGGTGGTTTCTTGCTGGGGTTAAAGGTGTTTTGCAATAGCAAGGTGGTGGGCTTTCAACAACACTGTTGCTTCGAAAAATAAAAAATAAATTAATTTCTTTCTGCCTCCTTTCCAAAACAGAATTCCTTCTTTAGTGAAAATGTCAAGGGAAACACCCAAGTAAGACGAATGCATATGATTTTACATCATTTGGCCAGAGTTTACAATGTGACCAGCTGCTTGAGGATCACATCTAAGCATATTTACCTCTAAAAGAAATACATTTTTCCTTCCAATATATGTTTTCAATTGGGAAATGAAGCATGATATGCCATCCTCACCGTGAACTTGGATGCTTCTGGGGAAAACAACCAGCCCTACTTTGTAGAATCCTAAAACATTCAAGCTGGAAGTAACCACAGCAGTGATTCTCTCCAGCCCCTCAACAACATGAAGAAAATTAGGACACTGGGGATTGTCCTGGCTTTAACATTAGAAGTCTCATGTGCCAGGAAACCCCCTCAGTCTTGAGATGGTTGGTCATCCTAACAGTAGGTCTAGATTTCAGGTCTTCTGATTACTGACTCAGTGATGTTTTTCTTACATATCTTTGTTTTTACTGAGATCCTAGTTGTTCTACCATTAAGGACAGCTTGTAAATAAATTTAAGTGCTAATTATGCATTCTTTATAGATTTAAGGAATAAAATTAAAATGTTGGTTTTGGTTTTCCCCAAACATTTTTTAAATGTTTTCTTAAATTTTTTTAAAAAAAAACATTTTCCCCAAACAGTTTTTAAAGGGTCGTTTCCCTAGGAGACATACCCTAAATACTGTTTCACTTGGTTCTCTCTCCTGTCTCTCTTTTTATTCCTGGAAAGATGTAGATTTGTGTTGTTATGCATGGCTTAGGCTGATAAATCAAATCAGTAGACATTTCAAATAAACAAACAAAATGAATTTGAGAGGTTATAAGTGTTTGCAAGTGTCACCGTGGAGACCAGAGAATGGATTGTCACCATGGAGACTTGCATAAACACTGCCTGTAATGATTTCCATGTGGAATCAGATATAGAAGAGATTTGGGAAGGAGGGTATATAAATGGAGCTGGCAATGAGTATGGCTGGAGTGAGTTGTGTAAGAAGAATGGGGGGGATGTTAAAGCAAGTGGACAGTTTGAAATGTTTCTGCACTCACCATTGCTCCATCAGTGAACAAAAAAAAAAAAAAAAAAAAAAAACCTTCAGGGGAAAATCCCCACATCCTGCAATACTACAGAATTAGAGGTGATTTCCTTCCACTCTTTGGCTCTTTTTTCCCCACTGGCTATCTTTCACTGTCCTTGTGACTAGTTCTATACAGGTGGGATGTGATCATAATGACAGCTAGTCTCTATTAAGTCTTGCCACATCGGTGGGACTGTGATAAACATTTTATGGTTATTATCCCATTAAATCTGAACATTTATAAGGAAATGTAAATATTCCCATTTTACCAGTGAAGATAATGGGGCACAGAGAAGGTCATACAGCTAAAAAAATAAGATGGGATTCCTATGAGGCAGTCTGACGGCAGAGCCCCTGTTCTTAAATACTGATCTCTGATGAGAGAACATAATGTCTTTGAGGCACTTTAAATCTAAATAAGAAAATAAATATAGTAATAAAGAATAACACCGGGGCAACAATATGTATTACCAGTGCCTAAACCTATTTTAATAATTATGTAATTACAGGGTGATGTCCAACATGAATCTTACCACTTTTCCTCTTTTATTCTCTGCAGTTGTTATAACACTGCAGCTCTTAGTTGCAGAGAACAGAATCCACATTAGCTAGCTAAAAGAGAAAAAGGATATAATAAAGGGTATCCATATACTCGTGAGATATCTGAGAGGGTCAGAGAGTCAAACTTGAAAACTACAGAACTCAAATTATACCATCTTCCTACCTCAGAGTTACCATGTATTTTTTTTTTTTTGCTTTTTTTGTTTCTATTTAAAATTCCATTTAGTGAACAGAAAATATAATATTAGTTTCAGGCATATAATATAGTAATTCAACAATTCCATATTTTACTCATCACGGCAATACTCTCCTTAATCCCCATCACATATTTCACACATCCCCCAAAAAATCCCCCTCTGGTAACCATCAGTTTGTTCTCTGTAGTTAAGAGTCTGTTTCTTGGTTTGTCACTCTCTCTTTCTTTTCTCCTTTGCTCACTTGTTTTGTTTCTTAAATTCCACATGAGTGAAATCACACAGTGTTTGTCTTTGGCTGACTTATGTATCTTAGTATAATACTCTCTACCTCCATCCATATCATTGCCAGTGGGAATATCTCATCCATTATTATGGCTGAGTAATCTCCCATTGTGTATTTATACCACATCTTCTGTATCCATTCATGAGTCCGTGTATACTTGGGGTGTTCCCATACTTTGGCTATTGTAGACAGTGCTGCTATCAACATAGAGATGCATATATCCCTTTGAATTAGTATGTTTGTGTTCCTTGGGCAAATACCTAGTAGTACAGTTGCTGAATGATAGGGTAGCTCTATTTTTCACTTCTTGAAGAAATACCATATTGCTTTCCAGAGTGGCAGTTCCACTTTGCATTCCCACCAACAGTGTAAGAGGGTTCCCCTTTCTCCACATCCTCACCAACACCTGATGTTTCTTGGGTTGATGCTTTTAGCCTTTCGGACAGGAGTGTGGTGACATTTCATTGTATTTTTGATTTGTGTTTCCTTGATGATGGGTGATGCTGAACATCTTTTCATGTGTCTATCAGCCATCTGATGTCTTCTTTGGAAAAATGTCTACTCATGTCTTCTGCCCACTTTTAATTGGATTATTTGCTTTTTGGTTGTTGAGTTGTAGAGGTTCTTTATGTTTTTTGAATACTAACCCTTTTGGATATGTCATTTGCAAATAATTTCATCTATTCCATAAGTTGCCGATTGGTTTTCTTGATTCCTTTGCTGTGCACAGTGTTACAAGGCATTTAAATCAAATTTATCTTCAGATGTGCATTTAAGCTTTCAGGTGAATTGACTCAAGGGCAGAACTCAGTTGGCCTGATGCTGGCTTCTCTCTTTAAGCTCTAATTCTTCACAGAACACCTGTGGACAGCATTCCATGGCCAAGGTGTTCTAATTGTTACAAAGCATTGGATCAGGGATTCCTCCCAATCCTGGGAAGCTTTGTGTTGGGCCAATCAACCATCCCTGAGAAAGAGAGATTGTAAGGCTTGCCTGACAACAAGGATCAATAGAATTTATTGTAATCTTAAAGGATGGCTGGGTCAGTAATCTTGGATAAAGTCCTTTGATTCAAATCTCATGAAAGATTCCCTTACAAATTGTTCATAGACACCATGAGAATTAAACTTTATTTTGCACTGATGGGTACTCAGCAGATAGCAAAGTATACAGTACTTTCTTTTTTTTGAGGGGAAGCAGAGGACGATGTAAACCCCACTGAATTTGGACTAATAACAAAGTTGTTTGGAATATTCAATATAAAAATATGGGTGGGGGTGGCTGGGTGGCTCAATCGGTTAAGCATCTGACTCTTGGTTTCTGCTAAGGTCATGATCTCAAGTTCCCGAGATTAAGCCTAGGCTTGGGCTCCTCTCTGATTGGGGAGTCTGCTTCTCTCCCTCTCCCTCTTTCTCTGCCATTTCCTCCACTCATGTCCTAGAATAAATGGATAAATCGTCAAAAAAAAAAAAAAAAAACAGTAGGTAATTTGTTTTTAGCCCTTTGGATGTTGTCAGTTATGTAAAGAAACTGTTTCTCTTTTCTCATTGATTGAAAATGTATAGCCAAATTTAAGACCCACCTCTTTTTAGCAAGTGCATAGGATTTCATGGCATGATTCTTAATATACTGCACACCAAGCCTCACCTCACTTTTTGATCAGTATTTGCTCTTTCTCTCTTTTAAAAACAATTTATATCTTATCTCACCATGTTGTATGCATCCTTTGTACTTAAATCCATTTGGGGGGGAATAAAGTGACAAAATCACTTGATTAGTCCTGTGATAGACCCCCAGTCATTCTTACAGGGCTCTGAAAGCCCCTCTTAGTGCCCTTCTTTGAAGGTTCTCTCCTCGAGGGTCCTAAAACCCATCCTCACTTTGACCCAAGTTTTAGGCGGGCTGTGATATTTTTTTCTTCAATGTAATCCATCTGCTTTCATCTTTCAGAGATTTCTCATGATTTCTGGTCCCTAAGAGTATCCCATTCTCTCTCCCAACACTGATGTGGGCTTATTTTACTTTCTGTTTTCTTCTGCTATTTCTAGAGGTGAGAAAGGGAGGATGGAGCATGTGCTCAGTGTGCCGTCTTCCCACGGAGTCCCCTATTCCCTTTTTCATTCCCGATCTGCATTTCCAATAGGCTCCTGAACACGCACACCCAGACTCAGCTCACAGTGTCTGAAATAAATACTTCACCTCAACCAACTTCTGTGCGTGCACGCGTGCACATCCCTGTATAACCAAGAAAGCAAATGGATTGTATCCTTCCTCCTCTCCCTCTCTCTTCCCTATCCCCCAATGAATGTCCAAGCCTCTAGTTATTCCATCTGCTAAATACTCAAATCCATGCATCCCTTGTCATCCTTTCATTGTTGTAGCATGACAGAATCTGGTTTTGTTCCTTCAGCCCAATCTCCAAACTCTATCCAAAATGAGATACCTAAAGGGCATCACCTTCCTAAAAATCCTTCTGGCTTCCAGGGCCCTACAAGGTAAATCTCAATCCTTTACACAGTAAAGGATTTTTAGCACAGTACCATAGAATACCTCACTTACCTCAGTACTCACTGCTCCTCAGTATTCGCTCCTTTATAGTCAACTGTGCATTCTCTGTTCTTTCATGCCACCATGTTTCTGTGTCTTTCATTCTACCCAGAATACTCTTCCTCACCTCAGCCTGTCCTTTCTTCTTGCCCTCTTTCATTCTTCAGCAATTATCTGTGATGCACATACTGTGTGCAGGCACTATTTCAGGCACTGAACAAAACAATCATTGCTATTATTTAAAAAATGTATTTAATTTAACAAACAGTTCTGTAATACTTACTATGTGCCAGAACCCCTTCAAAAAGTCCATGAGATTCCATTCGAGTAGGAGACACACATTCGCCAGAATAGTTCTTCAAGACTCAATTTAGATCCTCTTGGACCCACTTCTAAATCTCCCAGTGCATCCTGCACGGACAATTACCCAAGCATGTTGACATGGTTGTCTCTGCCATGGGACTGCAAGTTCCCTCAGTGGACTCTTCCTTTGATCCCATGAACAGCGTTGGGCACCTAATAAAAACTCAGTAAGTACTGATGAAACAACTGAGAAACTAACCAAATTTGACCATGTCATCTGCTGCTTAAAACTCTTTGACAAAACCACTAAAACAAAAGGCTTGTATCCAAATTGCTTAGCTTGACACACAATGCTTTGCAAGGTGGCCCCAATCTGTCTTGGCCTCACCTTCCCCAGTCCCCAACCATGCTCCCTTTGCCCTAGCCACACCAAACTCCTCATGCTTCCAAAATAATGTTCTCTGTAATTTCTCAAGGCCTAATATGAAATGCTCTACCTGACTTGTCAACATTTAATGAAGTTTCAGTTGTTGTTCATGACCAACTCAAAGAATACCATATCCACTTGTGTCACATATTCACCCATGTGACTTGTCACTCCTGTAGCCAGTCACATAGTTTCATTTGTATTGTGTATCATGATCTATTTATGTATGTCTATGTCCCCTCCCTATACACACGTATTCCATGGGCTTTGGGTTCTTCAAGGGCAAGAATTATATTTTATTTATTTTTTATTTTTTTAATTTTTTTTAAAGATTTTTTATTTATTTATTTGACAGAGAGAAATCACAAGTAGATGGAGAGGCAGGCAGAGAGAGAGAGAGGGAAGCAGGCTCCCTGCTAAGCAGAGAGCCCGATGCGGGACTCGATCCCAGGACCCTGAGATCATGACCTGAGCCGAAGGCAGCAGCTTAACCCACTGAGCCACCGAGGCGCCCTTTTAAATTTTTTTTTAGAGATTTTTTATTTATTTATTTGACAGAGAGAAATCACAAGTAGATGGAGAGGCAGGCAGAGAGAGAGAGAG
>NC_081568.1:119315674-119520059 GCF_022355385.1 Mustela nigripes
GGTATTTCTAAAAGCCCCACAGGTCATTCTAATTTGCAGAAAACGTTGAGAACCACTGTTCAAGGGGAAAAGAAGTGCAAACAGATCAGAGCAACAGTTCTCAACCTTTGGTGTGTGTCACCACCAAATAAAGAAGTAAAGCAATACGGAGGGCCAAGCTGCTGCAGTAGGACCGGTCCTAGGCCTAGGGATATGTGCCCCATATCCCAGCTGACAAACTCACATTTAAGAATTACTGGACCAAGAAAGTATAATATAATCACTGGGTAGCTTTAAGGACCTCTTTGAAGTTCCTGGAGACCTTCCTTGGTTTCTCATTTTTACGACTGAGTTAGAACCTGACATAAGCATCTCTATAAACATGTCTGTGATCATTCTATTACCTTTCTGTTTTATTATCTAATATGTATCAAGAGTAGATTCATCCAGGAGTTAAATTATGCCCTGTTTGTTTGTTCAGCTTTTATTACTAAGAACATTTTTAAATTTGCGATCTTTCCTCCACACCCCCACCACCAAAATCAGAAGACCTCATTTTATTATTTTTTATGGAATAGCTCCATTGGGAGCCTCCACTCATTTCATTCTCAATATTCAGAAAATTAGAATCATTGTCCTCCCTCCTAAATGAGGGAATCAGATTTTAAGTCATGTATTTACATAATTTCTTACTCCCTGCATATACATGAAATTGTGCATGTCTAAATAAATTTAGATTCATGACTATTAGAGCTACAGTAGGTCTTAGGCATCATCTAATTTAGCTGTTATTTTCAGGTGAGGAAAAGGAAGACTGGAAGGATTAAATGAATACCCCAAGGTCACACAGAGAATGTTGGAATATGAGCAATAGTTCTGATAATTTTTAAAAATTTGAGTAGACAAACCTGCCACATCAGCCCGAAGTGTGTGGGTTAAGTATAATTTAATTTATAGGGATAAATTAGTCAATTAAAGAGACAAGTTTATAGGTCATATATTTACTGATGTGTAATAATTAATAATTTGCAACATAATGAAGGCTGAATGGCGAGGAGCTTGAATAAATGACTATAATTAGTGTTGTTATAAACTGACATCCTTATTTTTATTGATTTTTCTATTCCCAGTTTAACTATTATACATTATTGGCACTAGAGCTTCATTTTTTCCCTAGTAACATAGATTGTCATATGCAATATATACACTATTCTGTAGACAAGTTGGCAAACTTTGAGGAATAGAATGCTTTAACATTCCAGTATATTTGGGAAGAGACTTGGACATAATGTCATTACCCCATTTTTAAAAATAGATTTTATTTATTCATTTATTTTAGAGGTAGAGACATAAAGAGATGGAGTGAGCAGGCGGACAGCAGAGGGACAAACAGAACCCATGCCGAGTGTGGAGCCTCCTCCCACAAATGCACTTAGATAACACTCACATCAGTATATAACCCAGAAGATGACCCAAAGACTGGCAGGACAGGTTTTCCAAAGTAAGATGTAGAGAAGAGGCCATATCAAAGAGGGTAGGAAGGGCAGAGACGCAGTTGGGAGTCAAAGTGAGCCACAAGACTGTCCACAGCAGGGAGGGATGCCTAGGGCTTAAAGAGGCAAAAGGACCAGACCCCACAACAGGCACCTAAGGTACAGAGGATCCCCCACTGGGAAGACGCATCTCCATTACAGTTGGCTTTGAAAACAAGAGGGTCGTAACTTTGCAAGTTCTTACAATCAGGGTGCCTAATACATGGAACTTTAAAAATCAGCAGGCTTGGACCTGAGAGACTAGAGGGCAGTAGGGAACTGCCTTTAAAGAGAAAGCATAACAAACAGCCCTGCTGAGATATAGCATAGAAGCAGCAGTTTGGAAAACACCAGGGAAGGAGATTTATTTACTAATATCAATGTATATGCTGCAGAGACATGGATCTATGAGGGACATCCCCAAGAACAAAAGAGCTGGCAAGGGCCATTTTCCTCCCCTGCCTACCAGCCTACAGGCATGGGAACCAGCACAGCATGAACACTTTCCACCTCCTTGTTAACTGCACTACCCAACCCCTTCATTCTCCTATGGAAACACCCTCTCCATCCCAGCCTCAGCAGATATTTTCCTGGGTAGCTGCAAGTCCCCATTACATATTGAATCTGTGCAGACCTTGCTGGCACCATGTACCCAGCCAGCCACTGTGTTTTCCTATGGACATACCCCTCTAGCAAAGCACTGGCAGGAATCCATCCAAAGAAGTACCACAAGTCTGGCAGTGTGCAAGCAGCACCAACAAGGGCCAGCACCACTCCAAAGTGACTACCTGAGGAGAGCAGAATATAACACACACACCAGTCAGATAGTGACCCCAGCAGTAGGCTGGGGGCTGACATCTGATCTAACTGCAGGAACTCCCTGCCAACAAAAGCTTCTCGGGAAACAACACAGACAAAGTGAACAGCAGTTTGGTGCTACTGCAGTTTTGGCAATTGCCTGGTCTGACTCAACTCAAGCCCTAGGCAGCCCCAGACTGACTCACTAACAACACAGGGACCAAACAGTACTCACAATAGGTAGAGAGTTATTGCAGACAACCAAACTGAAGGCAAATGCAACTCAATCACAACAGTAGGGCACATGCAATATGCATTGGAGACACCCCTGATATGCTAGGTTCTGATGAACAGGAAACATTGCACAAGGTCCTACAAGAGGTCCTGCAAGACCTCTTCTTCCTAAGACCACTATTTTCAAGAGCAGGAAATATAGGTGACTTTCTTAACACACAGAAACAGACACAGAGAGGTGGGCCAAATGAGAGAATGGAGTATGTCCCAGATGAAAGAACAAGACAAAATCATAACAAAAGAGCTAAATGAAACAGAGATAAGTAATATGTTCAATAGAGAATATAAAGTAATTAGTATAAAGATACTCACTAGACTTGAGAAGAGTGGCAGGCCTCAGTAAGATCCTTAGCAAAGGATAAAACATAAAAAACATAAAACATAAAAAACAATCAGAGATAAAGAACTCAATAACTGAAATGAAAAATACATATAGTAGAGTTACTGGCTCACCCAGTTAACTGCCTTTGGCTCAGGTCATGATCTCAAGGTTATAGAATAGAGCCCCTCATTGGGCTCCCCACTCAGCAGGGAGTTTGATTCTCCTTCACCCTTTGCACACTCCTCTCATGCTCTCTCCCCCTCTCTCTTTAATAGATAAATAAAATCTTAAAAAAATACATTACAGCAAATAAATAGTAGACTGGAGGAAGCAGAAGAATGGATCAGCAACCTGGAAGATAGAATAATGAAAAGTAGTCAAGCTGAGCAGGTGAGAGAAAAAAGAATAAAAAATGAAAATAGATTAAGGAAACTCAGCAACAACACCAAGTATAATAGTATTACATTATGGGAATTCCAGAAGGAGGAGAGAAAAGGGGGCAAAAAATTTATTTGAAGAAATAAGAGCTGACAAAGTCCCAAATCTGGGGAAGGAAATACAAATCCAGATCCAGGAGACACAAAAAGCCCCAAACAAAACCAACCCAGGGAGATCCACACCAGGGAGAGATACATGGCAATTAAAATGGCAAAAAGTAGCAATAAAGAGAGAACATTAAAAGCAACAAAGGAAAAGAAAGCAATTACACACAAGGGGAAACCCTATAACACTACCAACTAATTTCTCAGAAGAATTTTGCAGGCCAGAAGAGAGTAGCATGATATATTCCACTGCAGTGCCTATTTCAGGTTTATTTGGAATATTCTCCAGAACAGATCATATATTAGGCTACAAAACAAGCCTCAACAAATTCAGAAAGATAGAAGTCAGACCATGAATCTTCTCTGACCACAATGCTATGGAGCTAGAAATCAATCACAAGAAAATATCTTGAAAGAACACAAATATATAGAGATTAAGTAACATGCTACTAAACAATGAATGATCAAACAAGAAATAAAAGAAGAAAAAGAAAAATACATGAAAATGAAAATACAGTGGTCCAAATCTTTGGGATGTAGCAAAAGCTGCTCTAAGATGAAGTTTATAGCAATACATGCCTACCTTAAGAGGCAAGAAATATCTCAAATAGAAGATATTTGCAAACTACATATCAGATAAAGGGCTAGTATCCAAAATCTATAAAGAACTTTTAAACTCAAGAGCCAAAGAACAAATAATCCAATCAAGAAATGGGAAGAGGACATGAACAGACATTTCTGCAAAGAAAACATCCAGATGGCCAACAGACACATGAAAAAGTGCTCCACATAGCTCAGCATCAGGGAAATACAAATCAAAACCATAATAAGATACCACCTCATACCAGTCAGAATGGCTAAAATTAACAGGTCAGGAAACAATAGATGCTGGCAAAGATGTGGAGAATGAGGAACCCTCCTACCCTATTGGTGGAAATGCAAGCTGGAGCAGCCACTCTGGAAAAAAGCATGGAGGTTCCTCAAAAAGTTGAAAATAGAGCTACCCTATGACCCAGCAATCGCACTACTGGCTATATATGCTAAAGATACAAATGTAGTCATCTGAAGGGGCACGTGAATCCAAATGTTTAGAGCAGCAATGTCAACAAAAGCCAAACTATGGAAAGAACCTAGATGTCCATCAACAGATGAATGGATAAAGAAGATGTGCTGTATATATATAAAATGGAATACTATGCAGCCATCAAAAGAAATGAAATTTTGCCATATGCAATGACGTGGATGGAACTAGAAGGTATTATGCTGAGTGAAATAAGTCAATCAGAGAAAGACAGTTATCATATGCTCTTCCTGATATGAGGAATTTGAGAGGCAAAGTGGGGGTTTGGAGGTAGGGAAGGAAAAAATGAAACAAGATGGGATTGGGAAGAAGACAAACCATAAGAGACTCTTAATCTCACAAAACAAACTGAGGGTTGCGGGGGGAGGGGTGTATGGAGAGGGTGGTTTGGTTATATTGGGGAGGGTATGTGCTATGGTGAGTGCTGTGAAGTGTGTAAGCCTGATGATTCACAGACCTGTACCCCTGGGGGCAAATAATACATTATATGTTAATTTAAAGAATTAAATTTTAAAATCTCAAATAAACAACCTAACCTTATATCTAAAGGAAGAAGGAAGGAAATGATAAAGATGAAATCAGAAATGAACAAAATAGAAACTGAAAGAAACAATAGAACAGATCGATGAAACCAGGAGATGGTTTTTTGAAAAGACCCATGAAATTGATAAACCTTTAGTCAGGCTTATTTAAAAAAGGGGGGAGGGGCTCAAAACAAAATCAGAAATGAAACAGGAGAAATAAAAACACCACAGAAATACAATTATGAGAATATTATGAATAATTATATGCTAACAAATTGGACAACCTAAAAGAAATGGATGAATTCCTAGAAACATTTAACCTCCCAAAACTGAATCGGGATTCAGCAAAAAATAGAAAACTTGAACAGAATGATTCCCAGCAATGATATTGAATTAGTAATCAAAAAACTCCCAACAAACAAAAATTCAGATCCAGATGGCTTCATAGATGACTTCTACCAAACATTTAATGAAGGGTTCAGGGCACCCAAGTGGCTCAACTAGTTGAGCATCCAACTCTTGGTGTCAGATCAGGTCATGATCGCAGGGTCATTACATGGGGCCCCATGTCCTGTGGCCTGCTCAGCGAGGAGTCTGCTTGAGACTCTCTCTCTTCCTTCTTCTTCTTCTTCTTCTTCTTCTTCTTCTTCTTCTTCTTCTTCTTCTCCTTCTCCTTCTCCTTCTCCTTCTCCTTCTCCTTCTCCTTCTTCTTCTTCTTCTTCTTCTTCTTCTTCTTCCCCTCCCCCAATTTACATGCTTTCACTCTCTCTCAGATAAATAAACACATATTTTTTTAAATAAAAGGGTTCATATCTATTCTTCTCAAACTATTCCAAAATATAGAAGAAGAAGGAAAGCTTCTAAATTTATTCTATGAGGTCAGCATTACCCTGACACCAAAGCCAGATAAAGACACTACAAAAAGAGAGAAAGAGAGAGAATTATAGACCAATATCTCAGATGAACATTGGTGTAAAAGTCCTCAACAAATATTTGCCAACTGAAGAAGAGAAAGAATAAAAACTATATGATCATATCAATAGATGCAGAAAAAGCATTTGACAAAGTACATCTATCCATGATAAAAAAAACCTTCAACAAGGTAGGTTTAGAGGGAACATACTTCAACATAATAAAATTCATATATGAAAAACCCATAGTTAACATCATACTAAATGATGAAAAACTGAAAGATTTCCCCCTAAGATCAGGAGCAAGAAAAGGCTATCCATTCTCATCACTTTCATTCAATGTAGTACTAAAAGTCCTAGCCACAGCAAGCAGACAACAAAAAGAAATAAAAGGCATCAAAATTGGTGAGGAAGAAGTAAAGTTTTCACTATTTTCAGATGACACTACTATATATATAAAACCCCAAAACTCTACCAAAAGATTACTAGAAATAGTAGCAAATGAATTTAGTACGGTTACAGGATACAAAATAATCATGCAGAAATCCATTTCAATCCTATACACTAATGATGAAGTAAAAAAAGAAATTAAGAAAATAGTTCCATTTATAACACCTAATATACACCTATATAAAATCAATATAATACTATAATACCAATTAATTATAATATCCAATAATAAAATATCTGAGAATAGGCTCAGTGAGTCAAGCCTCTGCTTTCGGCTCAGATCATGATCCCAGGGTCCCAGGATGAAGCCCCACATTAGGCTCTATGCTCAGCAGGGAGCCTGCTACCTCTCTCTCCTCACCTGCCTCTCTGCCTACTTGTGATCTCTGTCAAATAAATAAATTAAATCTTTAAAAAAAATAAAATACCTAAGAATAAACTTAACCAAGGAGGTAAAAGACCTGTACTCTGAAAATTGTAAAACACTGATGAAAGAAACCGAAGATGACAGAAATAAATGGAAAGATTCCATGCTTATGGATTGGAAGAACAAATATTTTTAAAATGTCTATACTACTCCAAGTAATCTACAGAGTGATTACAATCCTTATCAAAATGCCAAAACCAAAAGACGACCAACAGAATGGGAGAAGATATTTGCCATTGACATATCAGATAAAGGGCTAGTATCCAAACTCTATAAAGAACTCATCAAACTCAACACCCAAAGAACAAATAATCCAATCAAGAAATGGGCAGAAGACATGAATGACATTTCTGCTAAGAAGACATCCAAATGGCCAACAGACACATGAAAAAGTGCTCAACATCACTCGGCATCAGGGAAATACAAATCAAAACCACAGTGAGATACCTCCTCATGCCAGTCAGAATGGCCAAAATTAACCAATCAGGAAACAACACATGTTGACGAGGATGCGGAGAAAGGGGAACCCCCTTACACTGTTGGTGGGAATGCAAACTGGTGCACCCACTCTGGAAAACAGAATGGAGGTTCCCCCAAATTTCGAAAATAGAGCTACCTTAGGACCCAGCAATTGTACTATAGGGATTTACCTCAAAGATACAAATGTAGTGAACAGAAGGGGCATGTGCACTCCAGTGTTTATAGCAGCAATGTCCACAATAGCTAAACTATGGAAAGAACCTAGAGGTCTGTCAACAGATGAATGGATAAAGAAGATGTGGTATATATATATACACTGGAAAACTATGCAGCCATCAAAAAACTGAAACTTGCCATTTGCAATGTCATGGATGGAGCTAGAGGGTATCATGGTAAGTGAAACAAGTCAATCAGAGAAAGACAATTATCATATGATCTCTCCGATATGAGGAATTTGAGAGGCAGGGCAGGGGATTGTGGGAGGAGAGGAGGGGGGACAAAATGAAACAGGATGGGACCAGGGAGGGAGACAAACCGTAAGAGACTCTTAATCTCAAGAAACAAACTGAGAGTTGCTGGGGGTGAGGGGGGATAGGATGATGGATATTGGGGAGGGTATGTGCTGTGATTAGTGTTGTGAATTGTGTAAGACTGAGGACTGACAGACCTGTACCCCTGAAGCAAATCACAGATTGTATGTTAATAAAATAAAGAAAAATGCCAATAGCATTTTTCACATAATGAGAACAAATAATCCTAAAATTCTTATGGACCCACAAAAGATCTTGAATAGCCAAGGCAGCCTTGAAAAAGATAAAAACTGGGAGGTATTGTAATCTCAGATTTCAAGATACACTAAAAAGCTATAGTGATCAAAACAATATGGCACAGGGCAAAAATAAACACATAGATCATTAGAACAGAATAGAGAGCCCAAAAACAAAAGCATGATCATATGGTTAATTAATCTTTGCAAATCAGGAAAAAATAGGCAATGGGAAAAAAGATAATCTCTTCAACAGATGGTTTTGGGAAAACTGGACAGCTACATATAAAAGAATCAGTTGGACCACTTTGTTACACCCTACACAAAAATTAATTAAAAATGGATTAAGGACCTAAATGTGAGACCTGAAACCCTAAAATTCCTAGAAGAGAGCACAGACAGTAATTTCTCTGACATTGACCACAGTAACATTTTTCCAGATATGTCTCCTGAGGCAAGGGAAACAAAAGCAAAAATAAATGATTGGGACTATCTCAAAACAAAAATCTTCTGCAGAGCAAGGAAATCATCAACAAAACTGAAAGGCAACCTATGGAATGGGAGGAGATATTTGTAAAGGACATATGTGATAAAGGATTAGTATCTAAAATATATAAAGAACTTGTGCAACTCAAAACCAGAAAGCAAATAATCAAATTTAAAAATGAGCATTAGACATTGAACAAACATTTCTCCAAAGAAGACATCCAGAGGGTCAACAGACACATGAAGAGATGCCCAACATCACTCATCTTTTCGGAAATGCTAATCAAAACTACAATGAGATACTACCTCACGCCTCTCAGAATGGCTAAAATAAAAAACACAAGAAACAACAAGTGCTGGTGAGACTTGGGAGAAAAAGGAACCCTCTTACACTATTTGTGGGAATGCAAACTAGTGCAGCCACTTCGGAAAAGAGTATGGAGATTCCTCAAAAAATTAAAAATGGAATTACCATATGATCCATTAATTCCACTACTGGGTATTTAACCAAGAATACAAAAATACTAATTCAAAAAGGTTTACTCACCCCCATGTTTATGGCAGCATTATTTACAATTGTCAAATTGTGGAAGCAACCCAAGTATCCATTGATAGATGAATGGATAAATAAGAGGTATATATACATATACAATGAAATATTACTCAGCCATAAAAAATAGGAAATCTTGTCTTTTGCAACCACATGTATGGATCTAGAGGATATAATGCTAAACAAAATAAATCAGGCAGAGAAAGAAAAATACCACATGATTTCCCTTATATGTGGAATTTAAGAAATAAAGCAAAGGAACCTAAAAGAAAGAAAGAAAGAGACAAACCAAAAACCAGACTCTAAATTAGAGAATAAACTGATGATCACCAGGGGGCAGGTGGGTGGGGGATGGATGAAATAGATGAAAGGAAGTACACTTATCTTGATGAGCACTGAGTAATGTATAGAATTGTTGAATTGTTGAATGTTGTACACCTGAAACCAATAAAACACTGTATGTTAATTATACTGGAATTCGAATTTTAAAAAATCCTGACACAGGCCAGACTGTACACTGAATCAGAATCTCCACAAGGAGATTAGACATCAGTACCTTTTATAACTCCCAAGTTGATTGCAATATGCAAACCAGTTTGAGAACAGGTGTCCTCTACCAGTTCTTCTTAAATGTTAATGTGCATATGAATTTCCTAGGAATCTTGCTAATATGCAGATTCTGATTTAGTAGGTCTGGGAGGGGCCATAAAATTTTACATTTCTAACAAGCTCCCAAGAGATCCTGCTGCTGCTGGTCCAGGATCGCACTCTGAGAAGTGAAGTTGTGGATGACAATTTCGTATTTTGTTTTCTTTCCCAAACCCCCACGTCTTCTTCCCTCTCTGTACAATGAGAAAATATGTCAAAATTCAAAAATTCAGAAATGGAGAAGTAATGGTAAAAGGATTAGTTGATTTAGAACTGCTACTGCTGATAGAAGTAAATTTTTAAAAAAGGGACAAATGATGAATTTAAGGTCCTATTTGGGTGCTGTAATCAGCTGCTCATTGGAATGGCATAATGAGTGTTCAGGAAAATGCCATTTAAATGTTAAGTTCACATGAGACAAATCTTTTTTAAAATGTGCTAGACCAAGATAATCAGAAAGCCCCTATTTGTAAGTAAGAAGAGTTGAGAGAAATAAATGGATGCTGAAATATTGCTTATGAGAAACTTGTCCTGATGACACCTTCCTATTGAATAAAGAACTCAAACTGGGGAGAGGGCTCTTACGAACTCTTTAAGATAATTTTGTGATTACTATATATATTAAAACGTTGAAATAGAAGTTCCCTCTATCTAAATAAGCTTTTATTTGATTGAACAATAATAGAAATAAGATTGATTTCCATTAAATCTTGCTAGTTTTTATTTTTTACTTATTTTTATTTTTTTAATTTTAAAAAAGATTTTATTGATTTATTTGAGAGAGAGAGAGAGAGGCAAAGAGAGCCCAAGCAGGGGGAGAGGCAGAGGGACAAGCAGATTCTCCACTGAGTGTGGAGCCAGATGTGGGGCTCAATCCCAGGACCCTGAGATCATGACCTGAGCTGAAGTCAGATGCTTAACAGACTGAGCCACCCCCTGGCACTCCCCCCTTGGAGATTTATATTACATTACTGGCATGTTATTAATGGGTCCCTTATTAAAGACTCTTGCAAAAATTAAAAATACAAAATTAAGCTCCTCAGCTCTCTCCAGGCCACTGCTTTCCTACCTATTATTCCAAAGAATTCTCCCCATCACCCACTTGTCCACCTGTCCCTACCCCAGCACCCATGGTGCCCATTTTGTAAAAATGCTCTTTTAGAGTAATAGGCCTAATAATAGAGCTTGAGGGGGTCAGAAAACATCTTGGGCTGCTCAATTTCTTTCACTTTCTTTCTCCTTCTTCAAAAATACCTATTTTAACATATAAACAGCAGCCATGAAAATTATTTTTGATAAGAAAGGCTTTCAGGTAATTAAAAGCCTGTGATAATTAAATTATGGTCTATATTTAATTAATACATTATAGTAATTAAAAATTTCTTCTAACCGAAGGCATGACTTTGAGATTTGATTATCTGAAAGTACTTTTCTAAGTAATAACTCTGTCTCTGTCGAAGTTGGGTGAACTTCCTCGGACTATGCCATGACTTAAATCATGTGTCTCCTTTCACTGAGGAAGAATGGGCAGGGATGCCAGCATTGACAAATTCATTAGATTATAAGCTAAACACTGAGGAAAACAGAAGTCTAGAGCCCTCTGCAGACTTAGGACACAGATCAGTGTCCGGCATGGTGTGCTACCACAGTTCAGCTGGACCGCTTGATTGATAGGTGAGGTCAGTGTTTTTTTGACGCTGCTTTCCTTCTTTTCTCTGCCTAGTTGCTGAAGGTTTGCGTCCAAACAACACAGCAGACCTGCACAGTGAGGCTGACTTCGCTAGATGTAGTCAGTCCAGGACAGTGAGTACCGTATCTGTCTCCTGGTAATCCTCTTCTCCAGCCCGGAAGCAGCCAATATGCGTTCCAGAGGAGCCAAAGAATACGACTGCATATCTTCTGCTGGAGCCAGGAGTGCCTGACTGCTCGAGCTGGGAATGGTGATGAAATACTAACCTTTTCCCGGGAAAGCGGAGACACTGGGAAAAGGACAAGAGCCAGTGGAAATACCAAAAAAAGAGAAAACCAGGAAGAATAAAGGAGACCAACAGCAAAAACAGTGCAGATAAAAATTGTGGCATACAAGGCAAGCAGCAAGTCCTCTGACAGCTGAGGAGAGAAAAGGCAATCAACTTAGAGTGGTTCTTTTATGTGGAAAGGGGGTCACACCGCCTCCAAGACCTCAGAAGGGTATCAGTGAAAGCATCCACTTAGGTATTCATTCATTCGTTCATTCATTATTCAGTTGTTCATTCATCCAACAAAGAGTGAGTTCTCACTCTGGGAATCCTAAACTTGGTTTTCTTCCAAACTCCCACTTCTTCTATTCTAATGGACCAAGGCTCTTAGGTTCCTGGATGTGCTGTAGCAAAAAGAGTGTCACTACTTTTTCTGACCTTATATACTAAGGAGTATGATGTCTGGCACAGAAAACACAGATGAACACTATTATTTTTATGAGAAGTAAGGACGAATGCCTACCAAAGACAAGAATGCTATCTCTAACATTCCCAATCTTTGGGGACCATAAATCCCCATCCCCATCTCTAGATAGAAAATAAACCCTGAACAAGCAAGGCAGAATCCCAAAATCCACTAAGAAAACTGTGCTTTGACTCCTGAATTTCTAGACTGGGTGGATTTGAGAATCAGGGTAGTTCAGTCAGTTCAAGCCAGTTATAGAAAAAAAAAATACCGTTTTTGCATACTAGATTTGTGGTTCAAGAAACTTACATTCCTATGTTTGTTTGGAAATAAATTTTGAGGGAAAACTCATTCCCAGAATTTTCTAGTTAAAATTTATAGCAAGTTATGGGACCTCTATTTAACAGCAACAAAAATGGTATTATAGTCCCATAAATATAATTTAGTACTTTCTTGCTTTTGAAAAAATAACTTATTTTAGATTCAGAGGCTCATAGTCAAGTCTGACAATTAAAATAGATTTTTCAAAAAACCATATTAAAATCCCATAGTTTTAAATTTAGTTTTACAATGTTCAGATGGCAATGTGAATAGAAATGGTAACTCAATTACTTTTCAAATAAGTACCTTGATGAATATATTCATTTTCTCCTGACAGGGAATTATTATTGCCTTAAATTTAATCTTAGTTCTGCACACGCTGCAGGGATTTTCATGGCTAAACTGTTTTAAATTATCTTATGATTCATCTACCTTGAAATATGAATGCACTCTACCCACAATAAGGCAGAATAATATGTAGTAGATGGTAGATTATTTTAAATTTGATTTCGTAGAAATATTTTATTAAAACATTTCTCTTACGTGGCTAAAAATCATGTCCCTGGATTTACTTCGCGGGCAGAATTGAGAGACTGGGCCGAGCTGGGAGTGTGGGCATAGGTTCGCTCATTGAACACAAACAGAGTTAAGCAGATAAAGGAGGAAGACCAGAAGCTCTGCTAAAACAAAGAAGAGCCAATCTGCCTTCAAGTCTAGAAGATAGGGAAAGGAGGGAAAGACCAGTCTGTATTCTCTAAGGACAGGACTGGGGCGCCTGGTTCCAGGGTAGATATTGTTGCTCTCTGTTCTGGTTGGAAATAACCTGTGGACAGAAGGTAAGGGAGAACAGAATCTAGACTGTAGCAAAAATAGATCAGAAGTCTACAGGTAAAACTGACTATATGAGTCCAATACAAAAAGGCTACACTTGCCTTAGCCTCACACATATTATGAATATGTATACTATCAAATTCCAAAAATTACTCCAAAATTCAGTTCCAATGTTGTGTATACTTATCTCTAGTTAAACATGGTACAGATGGGCAGATACAAGAACTGGAAGGTATAAAGGCACCTGTTAGGTAAGAAAGGCAACTGTTATCAACTTAATTTGGCCCAGTGGACCCATTTTCCTCCAGCAAGGGATTGGATGATCTGAGTTGTATTCATGCACATTATAAACCAGGGAACAAGCCTGGAAAGGCAAAGTTCCTTTCCCACACAGGCCAGTGTAGCTGTAAATTTGAAATTCACAATGAAATGTGGCTTTGGAAAGATTGATTTCCCCATGCAGTATTTTACAATTTGTTTTGTGAGGGGGTTCCTTGTAGCTCAGTGAATGAACCTAGCATTCAAGTCTTGGTTTTGGCTCGGATCATGATCTCAGGGTTGTGGGATGAACCCCACATGGGTTTCTGCACTCATTGTGGAGTCTGCTGGAGATTCTCTCTCTCTCCCTCTCCCTCCCCCTCCTTCCCTCCCCCTACTTACACACGTACTCTCTCTCAGATAGATAAATCTTTGAAGATTCTGTTTTATGAGAAGAGTGCCCAAGGTAACAGAAGATAGTGTTACAAGTTTGAAGTCCAATCAGCCTCAAAGTACTTCAGCTAAGAACAGATAGCTTTCCTGCAGCTTAGAAAGGCAGGCAAAATCATGCAAACTCTTATTATCATTAACAATTGCATTTGTGCCCAAAGCGGGGGAAGCATTTACTTAGAAAGAACAGTAAAAGGTGGGTTTTTAAAAGACATTACTTCATTGGAGGAAATCTGTATTCACTGCCATTTTTTACCCCATCTTGAGTTAAATAATCCTGCTCTCTTGCCTAAGAGCAGTCTTGAAGACACACACAAAAATACAGACGTGCTCCCAGAGTTAATTACCTAGTCTTCTGAAAATTTATTTTTCTCACCTATAAAATGCAAGTAATAATATCAACCTCTAAAGTCTGTTGTGAGAACAAATGAGATGATCATGCAATGTATTTAGCAGACTGGCCATCTAGAAGGTGGTAAAGGTCAATAAAAGATTGTACATTGATGCAAATCAATACTGTGCATTTTTTCAATAGACCCCTCGAGTATGTAAACAGATATTGATGAAGTAGTCAGCAGCCCATAATTTTATTCAGATTTATAAATAGATTTTTATAAATAAAAATATAAATTTTATAAATATAAAATTAAGCAGATATATAGACTCAAATCAATGAATGCCAATGTTGTAAAAGAATTCTAAACACCCTCACTTTTTATTTTCATCTATTTTGTTTGAGTGACAAAGATAGGAATTTACAGTAACAATTCTATGTGTTCCTAAAAATTTTGCATTTGCAAAAATTGCACACTAAAAACAATAGGGTCTATGGGGAAAAATAGCATTAAGGGCAGAATAGTCAAAAACAACGCAACTTTGAAATCAACATACAAAACAAAACCAATTAAAATCCTAATAGGAAATTATCCTAATATAGCTAAATTCCATGGGCATTTGCCAAAGAATCTCAGTCATTGCAATCTCGGTGGCCCTTTACACTTGAGTCATGCTTACTTAGCCTTTTGAAATAAAGTCCCTGAAGACAGGCACTTCCACAGAAATCAGTTTCACCATTTTCGAAACTGAAAATGCAATCCAAGAGCAGCCTTCACACAACTTCCGTAATACACTGACCTCATTCTCCAATTTATGAATCACATATATTAAATTAATTAAACATGGAGGCCATGAGACTGAGGGGATTCTAGTACCTCAGCAACTTAAGTGGGCAATCCGAAACATAAGCTTGTAAATGCCTTAAGGTTAAGAAATGGCAACCCAAGGACAACCAATCACAAAGAGCCAACAACACTTTCCCAGATATAAATGTTTAAGCTACAGCCAAATAATTTTCTTGCGTTGCTTCCACCTCTTCTCTATAGGTGTCTTTCCCCTAGTTTCTGTCTGTGACAGACACACTCCTGACTATGTCGTCTGACGTTGCCTGGTTCAAATTGAGTGTTACTCAAATAAATGCTTAAAATCTTTATTATGCCTCATTTTATCTTTTAACACACTGTATAAATTAGTGTTAAAGAAAAACACACTATGGGAGAACAGCCTGTATGTTTGCATCAGCATGACCATGGTAACAACTGTAATGGTGATACTCACCACTAAGCCTTCTTGCCTATGGAAAAGTACTTTGAACCTATGAAGAAAGTCGAAATAATATCCAATGAAATTGAACTGCAGAATATAAACAGTAACTGTCAAAATACTTTCACAGCATACATTGTATCTCTCGTTCTTGAAACAACTGTGTGTCACGAAGGCTTTGGAGATGGGGTGCCTGGGTGACTCAGTGAGTTAAAGCCTCTGCCTTCGGCTCAGGTCATGAGGTTCCGGGATTGAGCCCCGCATCGGGCTCTCTGCTCAGCAGGGAGCCTGCTTCCCCCACTCCCTACTGTGATCTCTGTCAAATAAATAAATAAAATCTTTAAAAAAAAAAAAAAGGCTTTGGAGGAAAGGTCAGCCCAAATGGGTGGGCAGATGTATGACCAGATCAATTCTCCTAGTGGGAATTCCCTAGGTAGTTGCACAGCAACCTCTGATTTCAGCGTGAAGACTACCATTCCTTTTCATAACTCAGCAATGAGGCACTTTGTCGGGGGCGGGGGGGGTATGATGACATTTTTTAAACCTTGGCTCACTGCCAATCTGAGGCAATTGCACCACAACTTTGGCCACACTTGGGTCATTTCCACCTCTCTACCACTTACTCAACAACTTGAACTACACTGAAATCTGCTTCCACAGTCAACTGAATTTGAGGCCCAAGACATCTCCTTCTTGATCTTGTAGGTAAAAGGGGATGGAAAGTTGCAGAAGAAGGTGATTTTCGGTTCCCTGGTGATTAGTGTAAACACAAGCATGGGCACATGTGTGCTCATATATGTTTGTGGGTCTGTGTTTTCTTTCTCAAGTATAACCCCAACGTTCCACATGTGGACTATGTACCTGCCTTTTCTACCCCTCTACCTCTCCTACCACCACTGACGCCCAGAGCTGGGCTCAAAAATAGGAGAGCTAAGGAGTTTTCTAGGTCACAAAGTTTTGACGTGTGCGTCAAAATCAGGGTTGATAGTTCACGAGTATGCACATCATAGTTGTTCCAATGGCTAAAATGTTGAAAGACTTCTATATAGCTTCCCTGAGCCCACAAGTCTCCAGACCACCATCCTGGTCTCCCTAGTTTCTCCCTTACAACTTCCAGAAATTCTCCATCCCATCTCACCCCACTCTGGACTTCATCACCAACCAGAGACAAAAGATTTAATGCCTGGCCCCGTGGGCAAACAGGCTTTGCTCTGTGTTCAGGCAGTTACCATCCTCGTTGGTCTGTGGTCTCTATACGTGCAGTAGTGACTACTAAATATTTCAATGCCTCCCACCCAGCTAAAACATCACTGGACATGTCACCTGATGGGGAAAATCGTATTTTCTGCAACTTCCATCCAGGAGACCACTATATGGAGCTAGAAGGAACAGTGTTAAAATCCTTGAGACGGAAAACAGAATGAGAGACACCAGCAACACATTCAACTTACTGCCATCTAAGAAAGAGAAGGAAGAGCGGGTCTTCTTGATAAGGGCAGTGTGGGAATGACTGTGCAACCCCAGCTGGGTGGCCGAGACAATCGCAGTAAAACTATTCTCCCTTCCCCACCGGAAGAAGCCAACCTTCCCCATAAGGATGTTTTGAACAACTATTTGAAGAATCTTAATTTGGAAGGGGATAAATTATTAGTCTTTCAGGGATATGAATATGTTTCAGTCTGCTAGGGTTTGAGCAATTTGATACCAGCCGCCACCTTCCCAGAGCATGTTCAAACCCTACCTACCTCAGATCCTGGTGACTGTCTTGTTCCCAGGGACATTTAAAGAGCTAGTTCACCTCTCACTGGAGGGAATCGTGTGCACTGTGCTGTGACTTCAGCTCTGCTGCTCTCATTCCATTAACCAGGCCACAGATCCACGCTGACCCCTCCGTGGGGCTTGGTGCATTTCCACTCTCCACATCTCCGACAGCGTTTTCATGGGGGCACTGTCTTCATGGGTCCCTTCCACGTGATACCATATCAAATTGAAACTACTAGCTTTCCCATCTGAATCTCCCCGTTTTACTCATTTCACTTTCTGCTGAGTTTTCCATCTCTTACCTCTTGCTGGATCTTATGGACTCTGATTGACCAGTTCTCATTACTCCCCTTTCTCTAAAAACCCAATTCCTATCTGGGCTTTCTGCATCCTGATACCCTCAGTTGGGCTTCTTCGTTCAGAGCCTCAGCTTTTTGATGAACTTTTTAATTTGGGCCTTACTACAATTGCTTCTCTGAACCACTTGCTGTTCCCCCCAAGTGTGGCCTACTCTCCTCCAACCCCCCGACCCCGCCAGCCTTGTGTTCTCTTTGCTTAAGATGTGATCTCTACCCTTTGCCTGACTCGTTCCTTCTCATCCTTCAGGACTCCATGTCATGTCACTTCCTTAAAGAAGCCTTCTCAGATTCCCCAGGGCCAGGTTAGGTTAGCCTCCCATGTGCTCTGGAGCACCTTGGCTTACCCCTGGCACACACTCATCACGCCGGGTATTGTTGTCTTTTTGTTTGGCCGTGTCCGCAACTAGAAGTGGGTACTTGGAGGGAAGGAATGGCATCTTGTGATCATTTTCTCCTCAATACCCAGCACAGTGCCGGCACATAAAAAATCTCAATAAATTTTAATGTAACGAGGAAAACAATAGCAATGTTGTAAAAATAATAATACTTCTTGTGATAGTGTTATATGGTGACAGATAGTAGCTACACTTGTGGTGAGTATTGCATTATGTGTAGACTTGTCCAATGGCTATACTATGCACCTGAAACTAATTTAACATTGTGTGTCAATTCTATGAATACTTCTAATGGAACCCTGCAAAGCAGTTACATCATCATCATCATTCCTGTTTTACAGATGAGGAGACAGAGCAGAGAGAAATTAGGTGACTTTCCCAAAGTTACATAGCTAGGAAATATAGATGTAACTTACTTGAAAATCTAGCTGGGCTGGCTTCAGAGGCTTTTCAGAGTACAATTGCTACTGTGTACCCTATGCCCTTGCTTTTGAGTTAGAGGTAGGATCATAGCAATAACATAATATTGTTTGCAGTTACTTCAAAGTAAGCTTACATTTAAAAGCCACATATGAGGGAGAATAAATGTTTTATGTTCAGTTTATTTTAATCCTGACTGAACACACATACTTTATGTCCAGCTCTAGATGGCGGATCCCGAGGGATCAGGATGGAGAAAAAGGAAGAAAATAAGTAGAGCGAGAGGGAAAATAATAGAAATCATGTCCAAAGGATGAAGTCGTGATCAGGTCCCCAAAATGTGTAAAAAACGGGCCTGATAGCAAGGTTCGGGGTAGGCGTTTTAGAGAGCAAGAGCAAGGAACAGCAGGTTGGAGGGGCTAGGAGGCTGAAGGCTAGATTCTACTAACATGTTTTTGCTCTTAAGCCTCAAGAAGTGATCATTTGTATCTGATCAATTTGGCTACCGCAAACATTGAGCTGTGGTGCAATTATAAATCTCCTCTTCACTTAATTGCGCCTAATAAACCTTGAGCTAATAACTTGATGATCCGTGACAGTCATTTGACTTGGAGATTTATGCCAAAGAATACTATTTCTCATATTTCTCAGAACCTTAAATTTGGGTGACAGTATTTATCTTCAGTAATAAAGTTAACTTGATTTATGCCACATGACAATTCTCCGCCAAGCCAACATTTTACTTATTATATATGCTGCCTTTAAAGAGCCCAGAGAATCTCTTAATGTAATCACGGTAAATAAATAAATAGTCAATATAGCTAATACTTCATTTCCAGAACAGAAGATTAACAATGAAATAAAAGTGAGGTGTGGAATGCTGGCAGTATATTCTTATCATCTCCAAACTTCCCCATGTCCTTGGTTCACAGGCACACACACAGCAAACAGTATCCACCGCAAAAGAATTCCAAGAAGCCTCACTCTCAAGATTGAGACTTCAAAACGTATCATTAGCTGTTATGCTTACAAATGAAGAAGGTGAAACTCATGTTAGACCAGTGCCATGCCCGTGCCCCTTGTCCACATGCACACGCCGTGGGAGGCAGACACGTTTCATTCATCTCTTTCCGCCATGGTGGCTGGCCCAGGGTCTTGCTTCCTAGGCATCAGATGTTTACAGAACTGGCTCTCTGAGTCATACAGGAACATTCTTCCTGACCTTGTAGGCTGTACCCAGGCTCTGTTCCACATGGACCAAAAGCTCCTTGGAGACATAGGTCACAAGCACACCAGTGGGCTGTGCTTCAGCTTCCTATTCCCAACAAGATGCTCTCCTGAGTGCATGTTGAGTCAAGAGAACAGTGCAGTTGGCTACAGAGCTGCCTCAAACTTCCATACTGTCTGTTCTGGGATACTAAACTGACCCAACCAAGACAGACATTCTCCTCTGGGGGGTAGAGGACTCTCTGCTCATATCTTTCTAGAATGGACTCACCCTATGTCTCAGTGGTAACTCTAGCTGCATGGCAAGAGGGCAGAGACCCTGGACAGAGTTGAAAGGCTACACTGCTGCCCTGACCTTTCCCGCTGGTCACCGTTAAAGACTCCAGCAAATCACTTTACCTCATGGAGCTTCAGGTTCCTCACCCACAAAATGAAATAATACATGCCCTGATTTATGCACAGAATTGTTCTGAGGATCAATGGCATACTATATATGAAAGTGTTTTTCTGACTATAAAGCAAACCTAATAAATATAAGTGGCATTATTGGTGGTATTTGTGGCATTGTCAATTTTGGCTGGTTTCTTTGACTCTGATCTACTGACCCCAGCCCCATAAAATCAGTGAGGTTAACGGGGTTTTGTTATTGTTGAAGGGATTTTCACACATGAAATCCGAAATATAGGACAAATCCGAAATATAGGACAAAAAAAATATAGGACAAATATAGGACAAAAAAAGAATGGCCAGCATATGGCCTGCCCTGAGCACCTGGGCTGAACTACATAGTTTAGTAACTTGACATAGAACAGTGTTCCGTGTGTGATTTAGCAACCTACTGAGACAAAATGTAGCTCCAAAATATATTTTATCTACAAATATGACAGTATTTCATATGTCTTAATTATAACTTAGGACTGAATGGGTAGCTGTGGAGGTATTGGAGTGGATTTCCAAAAGAGAAGAAATAGCTTTACATTCATTCAACAAACTTACTGAGCGACAACTGAGGGCCAAGCACATTGTGTTAGATACTAAGGCGACAGTGCCAAGGAAAACAGACATGGCCTCCTTATGACCTTACAGTGTGGGTAACCCAGTTCTAGGCCATCGAGGGAGAGTCCTTCAGCAACAGGCAATTTATGGAAGACTTCCATGAGGAGGAACTGTACAGAACCCAGGGAGGTAGATTGGTAGGGGAGGTGGAAGAGTCTGTCAGGCCTGTGTCATTTGGTGGCTATTTGGTATTTTTAGTACAATTATCTCACATTTTCAGTCCCACTGCCCCAAGGAAGTTAGACTCAAATTCCCAGCCTCTCTTACAGTTAGTTTGCTGCACCAATTTAATGTACTACTATAGGACTTTGATTCAGAAGGGAGCAAGATAGGTCAACCTACTTCCTGTGGACTTTTTTTTTTTTTTAATAGTGTAGGCAGAGACAGCTACCTATCTATGGAACAGAGCAATCATTGAAAGGTCAGGAAGCTGATGTGATTCTGCAGGTGTTGTCCCCTCTGAAATTTCTAGATCTATTTCTATGGCCCTCCTAAAAACTATTCAAACTGTCAAAAATCCCTTAACAAATTCTCACAAATAATGTATCCAATCATTTCACAGCAAAGGATTTGTGAAAAAGGGTCCGGCACCATGAAATCTACAGGTCTTATTACCTCCTGCAGCATCCCAAAGCTGCTGGCATCAATGTGAGTTTTCTCCACTAATACCTTGATGTGGCAGAGATAATGAAGACACGAATCCTCCAGAAAGGCAATCTGCCACTAACACCCCAGCAAGAGAAAGAGCTCTCTCTCAGGAAGAATTTCTGAAGAGCAAACATCCCCAATGGATCTGAATGCAGATTAGGTAAAAATCCAAGTGGCTTTTGACTAATAGTTGCTGAACCTCATTTAAAGCTTTCACGGTGATGGCCTTAAGGCCGATAAGCAGCTCCAAAGATACCGGAAGATATTCCCAAAAGCCTTGATTGGGTTTTGGAACATTTCGGAACATTTCGGAACATTCCCCCTGATGCTGCTAACATTGGTCACTATCAGTAAAAGCATACTTTTACTGATAGTAAAAGTATCATACTTTGACTCATACACGCTGAGCACTTAGGCTATGCCAGACCCCATCCCATTTGATCGTGTGCTACAACCCTTCTATGTAGGTACTTAAATTATCCTCCTTCATTTGTATATGAAGACACTGAGGCATCAGACCCTCAACGACTAGGTGGAGTAAGTTCCTGACCCAGCCTTTAAATGTAGGCCACTTAGGGACGCCTGGGTGGCTCAGTTGGTTAAGCGGCTGCCTTCGGCTCAGGTCATGATCCCAGCGTCCTGGGATCGAGTCCCACATCGGGCTCCTTGCTTGGCAGGGAGCCTGCTTCTCCCTCTGCCTCTAGCCTGCCACTCTGTCTGCCTGTGCTTGCACTCTGTATCTCTCTCTCTCTCGCTCTCTAACAAATAAATAAAAATCTTTAAAATAAATAAATAAATGTAGGCCACTTAACTCCAAAGCCCATGTGCTCAGCACTCTGCTAAGACAGGGGCGGGGGGGTGGGGGGGACAGGGGCGGGGGGGGTGGGGGGGGCCAACATCCTTTTGGAAACTGTTGGGCATTTACCCAGCAATCATTCTGCTCTGTACTTTCTCTGATCAAAATACACTTGCAATTTAAAGCATCCTAATACCTTTCTTATCCTAAAATGATTTGTGAACCCACATAGAGCATAATTCTTGGCTTGAACCAAAAAATTAGTCCCATAAATATGGGGCTATAGCAATCTTCAGAAAAGGTAATCAGTACTACTAAGCTCTATAGCCGACAAGACATTGTCACACAAGTGCTGCGCCTCAATAAAATGTGAACTCTTAAAATCAGTAAAGAATCAAACAAACTTGCCTTCTAATTAGGGGAATCAAGGCCCCTGACCAGGGTAAAAGTGTCCTGGGAATGAGGTTAACCAAACAGCCACAAATGATCAGAAGGTAGCTCTTAGCAAGTACCTTAGGGTGTGACAGGCAGCCATGTAGGATTTGGAAATTTTGACAGAAATTCCCTGAAATTTAGGTGGTTATGAACAAAGGACATTAAAAGTCTCTATCCTAGTCTGGTGAGTGGTTAACTTTTTTGTAGCTCCTGAGTTCTAAGGACTTCCTTTGTTCCGCTGTCAACTGGTCTTTTCCTGATGGCAACAGAGTCACCTTCTCTGAAGCCTCTATAGATTGACTACGTAAATAAATAATCATGCAGGCAGTCAAAAAATGTGGAAAAGCAATAAAGAGGGTTCTTGTATGATTATTGTTGAGATATTAGGCCTCCTTCATTAGTACCCATAAAAATATAACAAGGTGAGCCGTTTTTATCTGCAATCTCCAGAGAAGGCATTTGAGGCCCAGGGAGGAAATGCAGAACAGTAGTTGGTAAGTGGTGGCTGTTGGACCCCACAGCTCATTCTTTTAGGTACCACTCTACCTTAGCACTTTCATAAGTCACTTACACACAGCACTCTGGACTTTAGAAATGTGGAATGGGATTCTTGAGCGTCAGGGTTCAAATTAAGATTCTCCCAACCTGCTTGCCCCTCTGGTATGCACTGAAAAGTCACTGATGGCATTTCTAACCCCAGGATGGCTGTGTGTATTAAAGAGAAGCATCAAATCTTGTCCTGCTCCGATCTATCCTCCATATGGCAGTCAGAGTCACAGTCTTAAAATGTGAATTGGATTATGTCACTTCCTTGCCCAATATCCTCCGGGGGTTTTCCAATGTACTTTGGAAAAAAACGGCAAGGCGTATTTTGTGGACTGATCCCCAAAACCAGACTTCCACCCTGTTCCTTCGTGCCTCCTCCAGGATCTCACTCCTCTGTCCTTTCCTCACTTTTTCCTTGTGCAATAACATGTTTGATTTTCTCCTACTGTAATCAAGGCTCTTTCTTAACCTCTGCCTACCTTCCGCTCCCTCCCCAACCACTGCCGTGGTTCTCTTTGTCCTTTTTAACTGTAAGCTTCTGGAAAAAACAGCCTCCATACTCCAGCAGCTGTTTTCCCTCCGTACTCTCTTAGCTCTTTGTAGCGAAGTTTCAGCCTTTACCTTCCCCTGATGTCATCTCTTAAAGGTGTGATCTGAATCATCCCCACCCAGTCCAATGGGTCTCTCCTTTCTTGACTTCTGGGTCATGTTCTTGAGCTCTTCCCCTGTCCCTGACCTCTCTACTTCTCTCTCCCTTTCCTTGTCCTCCAAAAGTCCCTTCCTCTTCCTGATCTGTATTTTCTCTTAACAGACACATCCACTGTAAAGACTTTATCACTTTTTTTTTTTTTTTACAACTTCCAACTCTGAATTTTTCATGTGCTCCTGTTCACATTTCTAACACCCACTGATTTCTATGTGGAAATCCTTACCAGGTGTTCAAGCCGCGGACAACTAAGCTTCCATTCACCTGCTACACCTCTCTAGTGCAAACCCCTGCTTCTCAGCAAGCAATTTAGAAATCTCATTTCTTAAAACAAACAAAATATAATCCTATCTCCATCATTTAATATCACTTCCTTATGTCCCCTCTACCCATTTTCCAAATTCTCATAATTCTTTAAGATCCAGTTTATATGCTCTCTTCTCCTCAAAGCCTTCCTTGATCACAGGTTCAATGTAAATTCTATACAGAGGGTAAATTCTTTTTTTTTTTTTTTAAGATTTTATTTATTTATTTGACAGAGAGAGACAGCGAGAGAGGGAACACAAGCAAGGGGAGTGGCAAAGGGAGAAGCACGCTTCCTGCTGAGCAGAGAGCCCGATGCAGGGCTTGATCCCAGTTGGGATCATGATCTGAGTTGAAGGCAGAGGTTTAACCCACTGAGCCACCCAGGTGCCCCTACTAAGGGTAAATTCTTAAGGGCAGAAGCCATGGGTTTGATAGCACTGTATTTTTCATTGTTTTCATCTCTCCCTCCTCTCCCCAAATTCTAACTAACACTTAGTAGGCTTTCAGATGTTTCTTGAGCATATAAAGGAAGAAATGAAAGAAGGAAGGAGTTCAAATATTTGGGGGAGATAGAGAAGAAAATGTAATCTTGGCATACTTCTTAGTTCTGCTGAGAATAATATTTGCATAGTCACAATATGTAAACGTACTTATGACTTTCAACCTTGGATCTGACCTCTAAGGAAAAAAACAGAAGATTTAAATATAATTACATAATAGACTGGCAATGTTATCTAGCTTAATGCTGTAAAAGTGAAGATCTGGTTGACAGATGGTGGAAGTGGAACAGGGAGGAAGGAGGGAGGGACACTCAGGATGTAATACCCTCCTGTGGAAGGTAATAGGTTCAGATGCAGATTACCTGGTCCCTCTGCCACCTTCCTGGCCTTGTGACCTGAAGCAAGGCATTCCCTACGCACCATATCTTATTTTTCTTATCTATAAATTAGGAATGACACCTCAGAGGGTTGCTATCAGGATGAAATAAGATAATTCATGTAAAAGACTCTTAACCATGTTTGGCAAATAGTAAAACTCCAAAATTTTAGTCATTGCTGTCTCACACATATGAGGTTAAAGAGATAATGTCTAAAGTTGATAGAAGCAGAAACCAAGGCTTATGTGTATTGCATAAAGATATAAAGGTAACAGAGGAACTAAAATAAAAATAATAAAACTTGGAGTAGGAGGAATGTCTACTCCAATATGAAATCTTCATATTTCAAACCAGGAGTCAAAAGACCCTTAAAAAACCCCTATTTTAAGATATAGTGACCCCAAATGTTGTTTAGAATTGGGTAAATAACCATCAGAAATTAAAAGAGAAAAGTTTACAAATGACTACTTCTGAGAAGTGTGACCATAGGTAGGAAAGAGTAGAGAGAGTTTCTGTTGCTTTTCATTCTAATTCTTGTAGTAGTTGATTTTTTACTAGGCGTATATTATTGTGATTCTTATAAGGAGGAAACATCCATACACATACACATATACATATTTACAGGGACACAAAATGTTTCAAATGAGGGCAAAGGTGGTTACCGTCCCCGGTAGCACTCTGCCAAAATGTATCCACAGTAAACAGCTGGGAAATGAACAATGTTGCTACCCTCACTTGTCTGTAAGTGGTGGTGATTTGACACTTTCAAAGCAGAAAGCTCTGTTAGCTTCCAAAACAGAAAGATTGCCTTATTTTTAATAGAATAGCTGAGCTGAAAGCTGCTTAATCTATGCTAAATATATAGAACCCTCATGTTTTTCTTCCTGTTTTCCTTCATATTAGCAAACAGGTGCTTCCTTCTTCTCTAAAAGTAATACTTGATGTTCTGAGCATTTCAAGGAAAGTGAACGTACATTGAGAATGACATTTTTCTCAGTACAGAAGAGATGATCATGGAAAAGTCTTCGATTTGCTTTGCTTCCCTTTATGTCCACCAGGTTGCTATAAATTGCACAGAAATATTCCATCAAATGATAAACAAAAATCACATTTCCGCTGTGGTAGAGGGGTTAAGGTTATTTTTCACAACATAAAATGGTAAAGCAAAATGTTATGGGTCAATCAATTATAAATGAAACTTGTATAAACCCTTGAAGGGATACAATACTTTGAAAAGGAATTCTGCCCCTCAGTGAACTAACTCTATTATACCTGACAATTTGGATTCGGATCTCTTAAAGATGAAGTTCAAAAGTAATTCCCTTAGAATATTGGGAAGTTTTGATATGTTGGACCGAGGAACAATACTAGTTTTTTGTTTGTTTGTTGTTTTGTTTTGTTTTTGTTTTTGTTTTTTTAGTGACTTACTTAGATGTAGGTTAAAACTGTAAAATTCTCTTCTCAGAAATTTGTAGAACTGCATGTGTTCAGTAGGAAACTTATTGGTAGACACATGCAAATCTAAGTTCGTAATTTGAAAGACACTCAGGATTTGAGCAGAGAGCCAAAAACATTAAGAGAAAATTCATAAGAGAGAAACATATGAGCTTATCACACAGAAAACATCAATGACAAAGAAAAAGTTGGATAAGCAGTACCAGAGAAACAAAAGGATTTTTTCTCTTTCCTTCCAGCTGCCTACATCCCTCACTGATCCTAGAAAAGACCCAGAAAAAAACTAGAGGCGGAAAAATGAAGAGCTTGAGCAGAGGATGGGAGAGGATCTCTTCCTTCTCTCAACTCTCATGGACTTGTGTCCATTTGATCAACCCGGTTGCCAATCAAGAAAAAAGGGAGGAGGAAATGGAGGAGAAAACTGAAGTATCTTTTATTTGGAAAAATTTTTAAATGGCAAAAAATGTACTTTGGAGGTAAAAATAAAAAAATATATTTCCCTCTAGGAAAAAAAAAGAACAAACCGCAGATTAAAGCTAAAATTTTATTTTAGTTTACCTTCTGTGCTCTTTTTCTGAAACTCTTTCGATGGTCTTTCTTTCTTTCTTTAGGTTTATTTTATTTTATTTATTTATTTATTTAAAGATTTTATTTATTTATTTGACAGAGATCACAAGTAGACAGAGAGGCAGGCAGAGAGAGAGGGGGAAGCAGGCTCCCGCTGAGCAGAGAGCCTGATGCTGGACCCTGAGATCCTGACCTGTGCCAAAGGCAGAGGCTTAACCCACTGAGCCACCCAGGCGCCCCATATTTATTTATTTTAAAGAGTGAGAGAGCATTCACACAAAGACAGGGGGAAAAAGGAAAAGCAGAATCCCAGCTGAGCAGGGAGCCCAATGTGGGGCTACATCACCCTGGGATCTTGACCTGAGTGGAAGGCAGACCCTTAACAGACTGAGCCGCCCAGGCACCCTCTGTCTATGGTCTTTTAGTCAATAATGAACAGATGTGAATTACACCACTGGCTCCATGAGAATCTGGTTCCTGACAGAATGCAGCATTCCTTCCCCTTCAACTGATATGTGACCTACTTGATACTCCTTGTATCTTCGATATGAGTGAAATGCTTATCCAAATAATGGGAAAGGCTTCTGAACATTCTTACAGACAAGAGGAAAAGCCCTCAAGAGCCGCATCTTGTAGAAAAATTTCTATGTAAAAGTGTGATGAACTTGAAAGCACCCTATCAGTACAGGTTAGAGGGAGGCCCATCTACCCCATTTCTAATGTTCCCACTGATAGCATGAAGCTTCTGCCTCCAAAGCAGAGTTACTCATGTATCCACATTTGATTTATTGGAATCCTAGAAGTTTTGACCCCTAGCCTTCAACTTACCAGAAATCCAAGCCTATCTATAAACCTGATTCTCTTAGGTCTAGTTTGTGCATTAGATAAATGTGTCTGATTAGAGCTTTTGGGATTGTGTAATTTGCCATGGGATGTATGTCTGCATAAAGGCAAAGTGCTAGGACAAACGATTCTCTGCAGTTACACATGTCACCACTAGATGAGGCTACCACTGCTTTTGCTCTCTTCTCTCAATAGAGTTTATTGTTTGGCTACTAGATGACATTGATGTGGAATTGAAAATCCTAGGGTTACTCAGGGTTGCCTTGCTTTGAGGATAAGGTGACCAGTCTATTTTGATAATTTCAATAAAATTCAGAGAGCTAAGTGTTAAAGTGCACATAAATGCCCTTAGAACTATAATCTATGGTTTCTTTAGTTGGTAACGGTTTATTTAAAAAATATTCCCATCATCACCTACTGCACACTGACTCATTTTGTACCAGTTATTGGCTCGAGGGAGGTACAAACATAAGACACGAGTGGACAGAAAAGGCCTCTATTTACTCTTAGGTAAAAATTGGGGATTAGCTTACTAAACACATTTTCAGAAGTATAATCCTGAGCCCACCCACTTTTACTTAGTATACAAACGTATTAGAGGGTAACAGGTGGATATATAATTTTCATAGAAAAGAGTCACAAAGGGGCACCTGGGTGGGGCGCAGTCTGTTAAGTGCCCGACTCTTGATTTCAGCTCAGGTATAATCTCAGGGTTGTGAGATCAAACCCCGTGTGGGGCTCTAAGGTTGGCAAAGTGTCTGCTTGAGATGTTCTCCCTCTGTCCCTTCCCCATTCACACTCATTCTCTCTCTCTAAAGTAAATAAATAAATCTTAAAAAAAAGAAAAAAGGAAAGAAAAGAGGAGGGTCACAGGAACCCCAAAGGAGAAGGAAAAAGGAGCTAGGGTGGGGCTTGTTAGGGTCTATATTTATATACAAAGAACATGATCAGATGTGCAGGGAGAAAGCTGAAGGGTGTGATGCATGTAGGGTTAGAGAGGACTAAACCCAAGTGGAGTGAAAACTACTTAATTGTCTGACCATCAAATTGTGGAACCACTGTAAGGCGATCAGATATCTCGGTGGGTTGAAACAGTTCTAGTAAATGAGGATAATGTCCGGGGAAAGGCTCTAGTAAAACTCTTTCTGAGGTTTAGGGAAGTCTTTGCAGGGGAAAGAGGGCAGAAGAGAGGGTCCTTCTAACCACAGTAATGGCACACTATGTAATTGGACTCACAGTGAAGACAACTAGAAACACTGACAAAATATGAAAACATCTTTAAAGCATCAAAGACCAAGAGTTACTCAGCCAAGAGTCTAGAGAGGATGGAAATCCAAGAGGATGGAAATCACGCCTGGGGCATTTTCAAGGGTGGAAAAAAGAAACATAGGCTGAGCTAAGCTTTTGACAGCCTCATAGGACCCAGGGAGGCAAAATCAGGAGTCCAAGACCTGCTTAGCATAATGAGAAAGAAAAAAGCAGTCCCTGTCCCCCAAGAGCTGACCTGGTACCCACAGCCAGGCCTCGGTGTTGACCTGTTGTTGAACATGAACTATTTCATAGAACAGCACTGGACAAACCTACTCTACAGCTATGATCGACGAAGACCAAAAAAGGCTAACTTCAGACTCATGTCTGAAAACGGGCAAAACGTGAACATTGTCATTGACCCAAAAATGACCAAACACCTCCATATCCTGACCCACAGGAATGACTGGTGTCTCCCTACGAATTACAGCCTTACCCTTGATCTACCCTTCTCTCCCTATTTTTCTTTTAAGATTTTATTTATTTATGTGACAGAGAGAGAAAGCACAAGTAAGCAGAGTGGCAGGCAGAGGGAGAGGGAGAAAACAGGCCCTCCGCTGAGCAGGGAGCCCAAAGTGGGGCCCAATCCAAGGACCCCAGGATCAAGACCAGAGCCAAAGGCAGCCGCTAAGCCAACTGAGCCACACAGGCGCCCCAGTCTTCCTTC
Organism: Mustela nigripes; assembly: GCF_022355385.1. Taxonomy (NCBI): domain Eukaryota; kingdom Metazoa; phylum Chordata; class Mammalia; order Carnivora; family Mustelidae; genus Mustela; species Mustela nigripes. The sequence continues at coordinate 119,345,720 of NC_081568.1, forward strand.
CTTACTAAGAAACGCCCTTACAGAAGTAGCCCTACCACTGAGATCATCTGAACCAAAACAAGGCCCTGCTTCAAGAAGCCCTTCTTGGTCACCTGACACAGACTGTAAGAAGTCCTTCCCAGCATTTGCCTTCTGAGATGCCTACCCCTCTCCATGGTGTGCATTCTCTCTTACTGCAGTGACTGAAAAAACAGCTTTTAAAAAAAAAAAAATCGCTGCTAGGGGCACCTGGGTGGCTTGGTAGGTTAAAGCCTCTGCCTTCGGCTCAGGTCATAATCCCAGGGTCCTAGGATTGAGCCCCTCATCGGCCTCTCTGCTCAGCGGGGAGTCTGCTCCCCCCACCCCAAACCCTGCCTGCCTCTCTGCCTACTTGTGATTTCTGTCTGTCAAATAAATAAATAAAATCTTTAAAAAAAAAAATCGCTACTCACCTTTTTACCCAGTTGGGTTGTGATGTTTTTTTATTACTCAAATTTTCTTGAGCTCGTGCTGGGACACAGTTAAGCTACTTGAAAATGATCTGATCCTTTTGGATCTTGCTTTTAAGATTTGGGAGACAGGGCTGAATTGCTCCTTCCCACTGAGGCAAGACCCCTCTGTGTACTCTAGCTGTTGGTTTATTGATCTTGAGGTTTTCCAGCCGGACTGGTAGACAGACGCAGGCAGTTTCTGCCTGGTATGGGAGCCCAGTACCATTACCTCGGATGCTTGCCAGTGCTCCTGTCTCTGGCTTATGCATTTTCTGCACATGCATGTGCTGATCAGTGATCCGCTGAATATTCAAGTGGAAACTTCGGCAGATCTCCAAAGCACCCTCTCTCTTTCTGTACCTCTGTCTTCTCAGTACTTTTCCTATGAACTCGAGTTTCCTTGCTTTCCCAGAATCTCAGCTACATCTCTTCAACAGAAAATGTCTGCTGGGCTTTGCCCAAGGTCTCGCTCCAGGCACAGGTGTGTGGAATCCCTCAAGGCAATAAACTGGGACAATTGCAGGGCCGACCTCATTTGTTTCCTTCTCTTCTGGGATCATCGCTGCCTCCAGTTGCCTGATATTCTTTGTCTTGCAAACCGTCCTGTGTCCATTTTTTTGGTTGTCTCAAGTGCAAGGAGAAATCGCAGTCCCTCCTCTATCCTGGCCAAGGTCAAAATTCTTATGGATGTTTAAGCTCTATCTTTAAATAGTAGGAAACCAAGAAATGTGTTTTGGTTTAATCAGAAGTTTATCATTTGGAAGCATTAAAATTGCCTTTCGAAATAAAGTATTTAAGAAGCTCAGAAGCGCTCTGCTTTCTTTTGCAGCCATTTTCCTGTTTGAAAATGTGTCATCAGTTATTTAGGTAGTATTTAGAAAATGACAGAAGCACCGGCATTTTTCATTTGGCTATTAAATAAAAATGTTAAATGTGGTACAATTTCAGTTGTCTAATGTCAGGGCTGCTTAATATTCTGTTCTACTTGAGCAGTGTAAGATTTTTATTGTTTCAGTCTTCTGTTTTTGTTTTTAATAAATGTTGCAGAAGGCATACTGAAGATATCAATTTTTGAAAAACCACCTTCCTGTCAGTTGCTGGTTTAAAATTCTGGTATTATACTTTTCTCCTTTTCTGTTGAAACTAAGGGAGTTTAAAAGAAGCTACCGAGTGTGTTTACTAGGTGAATTTCATGTTCCCACCCCCACGCAAACCCCTTCTCTCCATATTTTGCATAGGCCTTGGGTCTTTGTACCATCAGAAGTTTTCTTTTCTTTTCTTTTCTTTTTTTTAAATTAAAAATATCAAAACCATTTTACAGATTCTGGCTCTATTTATTTGAAAATAAACAGAGCCATCATAATCATACTGTGAAGAATTTTAGAGATCCCAATAGATTTTTAGAGATCTTTTTGAAAAGAGACGGGAGGCTGAGAAGAGGAAGTGGTTTTCAGAACTGTTGGCTGGCTGGGTATTCAGAGTGATAGCATCAAGCACTGACAAAGGTCAAGCTATACATATGTTAAGGGGACAGAATTCAAGAGCCACGCTAGTAACGCTAGTAACATGTCAGCTGTCAGGAGGGCTATTTATCTGTTTGTTTATGGCGAAATCTCACCACCTACAACATAGGCAGCATTAGGAAATAATTTTTAAGGCATCTGAGTGCCTCCAATAATATCCAGTTGGCTTTGTTTGTTCATTTTTCAGCATTTAGCCCTTAAAAAAAATTATTTAGACAGGCTCCCCACTGGCAGGGAGTCTAAAGTGGGACTCTATCCCAGGACCCTGGACTTGACCAGGACCCTGAACTTGATCCCGGGACTCTGGGATCATGACCTGAGCCCAAGGCAGATGCTGAACCACCTAGGTGCCCTCAACTTGTAGCACTCTTGAAGGAAAAATCTTGAAACAGTTCTAGGGGGGAGGCTGGGGACAGTTGAAGGTAACAATAGAAAGCAAATACAAATCTAATAATAATGGAGGAACTGAAATAAACTTTGTAGAGTATCCAATTCAAAAGAATTCAAAAAGATATAGTAACATAGGGTTATTTGTTATATCTCCTTGGCCTCAAGGGCAGCATTTTATTATAACATAACATAATCACTGATTATTATTATCAAGGTAGTATGCATGTAAACAACTTTAAAGTCCATAAAACATTTATAAACTGATTTCTACATATTGTCTCAAATTGATTCTGACATTGACAATAACCCTATTTAATAATTAAGGAGAGAAGTATTGTCTCTAATTTGGACATAAGGAAGTAACTTACTTTAAGAAGATGGCAAGTTCAATTCTCTTGACTTTAGGTCCAGTTTGTAATAAAACAAAACAAAACAAAACAAAAACAAAACCTTGAGTCATTCAAGTTTAAATCTGTTGAGAACACCCTAAGGGGATGGAAACATCTGTAATATATTTGAGAAATTTTCCATTTAAAAATAAGTAAAAATCTTTGAACATTTTGCCAAGTAAGTTTCAACTCTCGGGAAAATCCATTTTCACTCATTCATTCTCACTTGTTTGTTGAGGGCCTATGAGGTACACACACCTGTGGGGTGCTGGGAAGAGGTGGAGGTGTACTGCTTGGCCCCTAGCCTTCAGGAGTTGATCGTTGAAGGAACAATATGAAACACAAACCTGTTAGCAGAAGATAAGAGTCAGTAGCACTAACAGAACAAGTCCCCATAGTTAGGGACTGGAATTAAGCCTGTGTCACTTCCAAGGTGGTATTTGCCTTGTGACAAGTAGGTTTACACAGGGGACATGGAGAGAGATATCTCACACGTAGAGTGCAGCTTCAGGAAGATGGGGACAGGCCAGGCTGGGGACATCCATTGATGTAAAGTTCCCTTGTCTGCCTGAAGCATGGAGCAAGCCCAGGGCTATCTGAAATGGAAAAAAGAAAAAAAAAAAAGGGAAAATATTGCAAACGCATTCCCTCAGTCAGCAGGTATGAACTGAGAGGTCAGGCTCTGGGCATTTGGGAATGAACAAAGTAGCCGAACTCCCTGCCTGCAAGAAGCTTATGTTCTAGTGAAAGGACAGATGAACAAATACATCAGTACATAATGCAGTATCAGATGTTGACAAATGCTAAGAAGGAAGGAACTAAGCAGTCAGGGGTGATAGAGGAGGTGATAGAGGAGATGATAGAGGAGGTGATAGAGGAGGTGATAGAGGAGGTGATAGAGGAGGTGATAGAGGAGGTGAAGAGGAGGTGATAGACATTGGGTGGTGGCTGTCAGCATGCCTGCAGGTAGGAGGGCTCTTCTTTTACTTTTGATTGTTTTATATTTTTTGAAGATTTCATTTATGTAATTGAGAGAGAGAGAGAGAGCATGAGCAGGGGGAAGGGTAGAGGAGGAGGGACAAGCAGACTGTCCGCTGAGCAGAGCCTGACAGGAGGCTCGATCCCAGGACCCTGAGATCAGGACCCGAGCTGAAGACTGAGGCTTCACCGATGGAGCCACCCAGGCATCCCAAGAGTGCACCTGTGTTAGAGAGAGCCACTAAGAAGAGTCTGAATGAGGAACGGTTCAAAGGCCAGGGTAAAGTGAAAGAGTGAGATATGTGAATTCTCTGGGCCACAAACATCCCAAAGCTTATTCTGTTATCAGAAAAAAAAAAAAAAAAAAAAATTAGGACTCCATTTTGGTGAGAAACAGTTCTAAGTAATAAGCTGGGAAGTCACCTGGAACTTCCTCAACTTTGTCTTCTGAAGCCCAGTCCCAGAACCCTGTTCTCCTGGGCGGGGCAGAGTTCTGAGAACATGCACACACTGAGCTGGGCCCTGTGACGGAGAATGTCACCAAAGTACCCCCAGCTTCCTCTACAACTTTTGCCCCTTCCCTCCCCTGATGCAGAATTACATACCCAAGAGTCAGCCAGTGGTGCCTTCTCTTCTTTGCCCCCTCCCCCCAACACACACCTGTTTCCAGTCAACCTCCCCACCCCACTATGCCCCTCTAACCCCTCTAACTACACACAATGCCACCCTTAGGGTCCCCATTCAACCCTGTGCCTCTAGCCCTCGGTGGAGGCCACCTCTTGGACATTCGCTCTGCTTTATCAAATCATTTATCCAGGTTGACATGAAAAAAAAAAAAAAAACCCAAAAGAGAAAAAAATAAAATTAAGGCATGAGATTTAGCTAAGATCGAATCATGGCAGTACTTGAATGTTGAGCCAAAGCACGCGTTGCAAATTCTAACGTGTGGCAGGACGAGGCACAAACACCAGAACATGAGGACAGGCTGTTGGACAGTAAGAGTCAAGCTTGTTATGTTTCCCTTGAGAATAGCACTTACATGGGGGCATTGTCCTTTAATGCACTAGGATCTGAACAAAACCACCAGACAGAGCATGAGAGAGTCTGTGGGGTCCTCCGTGGTCTCCACATGGGGACCTGCCTCTCTGTGTAAACAGGATGAAACGCCAGGAAGGTCTGAAGCTGGGCACGCCATGATCAAGCAGTAGCGTCAAGGATGAGTCCGGGCTGGCACCAGACCAGTAAACTGCCAGACCTGACCTTGAGGAGCCAGGGAGACCTGATTGAAGGTCATTGTGAGAAGTAGTGAGGACCTAGACTACTCTAATGACTAGAGGCATTGTTTAAAATTTGAAAAGAAAGAAATTGAAAGTGAAGAATCAAAAGGAATTCATAACAAACTGGAGAGGGGCAGAATCAAAACAATTATATGGTCTTTTCACAAAGGACGGAGGAGGGCTTGAAGCAGGGGGAAGTCTCGTGCCTTTTGGGCTAAAGCTCTTGTCCTACGACCATCTATAGTTCGTCTATACTCTAACGGACCAGCCAGTGTTGTAATCAGTAGGCATGCTAAGTTCCGGGTCCTACCAGAACAGAAAGTGAAATCAAAAGTAAATTCCCTTTCATTCAAATCTGCAACAGCATGGATTAAGGTAACTCCTCAACATTTCTCTTCCATTTTTCTTAAGACTCAGAACTTTTCAGTGAGGATAATTACTGGAACTTAAGGTATAAAACTGCTATATTGAGGAGATCTTGTCATGTTAAGTGAGGCTCCCGAGAAAGGGGGTGGGGGGAATCTGGCACTGCATCGTCGGCATGTGTGTGTGAGGTTAAGGTTGGGACTTGATTTAAGAATCCTTCAGCTTTACTGACTCACTCTCTCTTCCGGAGATTTCTTAGCTTTTCCCAAACATTTCCTGCAATTCTTGTCTTGGATCCCAGGACGTGTTTTTCACTGAAGTGCTATTGAATATAAAGGAAAGTCCCCAGACTAAGGGTCAAGGGCTCTATTTTCATCCCAATTTTGCTTGAAATTTCTCATGTGATTTTGGTAAAATCACTTCCCCTCAGTTTCTTCACCAGGACACAAAAGACATATTAGCTGGCTTTTCAAGTCCTTACTGATCTAAGGCTAAAGGCTATACGAATATAAGTAAGTAGCAAGACCTTTCTCTCCAGTTTTACCAGTAAAATACAGCTTTCTTGGAGTGTGTCTGCTGCAAGTGGAGACGGAAACAGTCCTTAATCTATGCCAGAGAATTCAAGTAATAGTAACACAGTAATGGTTTAATATTTAACATTTATGTGCTTTGTATTTACTAATTATGGTGCTATGCCAAAATCTTCACATGAATTCTTTCTTTTCTTTTTTTTTTTTTTAAGATTTTATTTATTTATTTGAGAGAGAGAGAGAGAGAGAGAGAGACCGCAGAGGCAGAGTGGGGAGCAAGCTCCGAGCAGAGAGCCCAATGCAGGGCTGAATCCCAGAACCCTGAGAGCATGACCTGAGCTGAAACCGAGTTAGACGCTCAACAGAGTGAAACACCCAGGCACTCCTAGCCACCATTTAATGCTTATTTGAAAAAGAAGGAAGTGTCATCATCTTTTCAATTAAAAAAAATCTTCCCCAGCTTTATTGAGATATAACTGACATTATAACATTGTGTAAGTTTAAAGTGTCCAACACTTTGGGTTCCTGGGTGGCTCAGTTAGTTAAGCGTCTGCTTTTGGCTCAGGTCATGATCCCAAGGTCCTGGGATTGGAGCCCTGCATCAGGCTCTGCACTCATTGGGGAGTCTTCTTCTCTGTCTCTTTCTGTTGCTTGCCCTGCTTGTACTCTCTCTGTCTCTGTCAAATAAATAAATTTTAAAAATCTTTTAAAAAAGAATAAAGTGTACAACACCTTGATTTGATACATTTTTATATTGCAAAATGATTACCACCGTGGCATCAGCTAACACCTCCATCCCATCTCATAATCACCACTTCTTTTTTGCAGTGAGAAAGTCACGGACCTATTTTTTTGCGAGGACCGTGAGAATCTAGTCAACATTCAAGTGCAAGATATAGTATGATTATCTGTAATCACCATGCTGTATATTAGATCCCTAGAACTTGTTAAACCTTCCAATTGAAGTTTGTACCCAACTGGTAGCTGCCACTCCACTGTGTTTCTCTGAGTTCAGCTATTTTATATTCCCCAGAAACCTGATACATAATATTTATTTGTCTTTCTCTGCATGACTTATTTTACTTAGCGTGATGTCCTCAAGTTCCATCCATGTTGTTTCAAACGGCAGGATTGCTTTCTTTGTTATGGCCAAATAACATCTCATTGCAGGTACATATAGCACATCACTTTTATTTGTTCATCTATTGATGGCACCTTAAGTTGTTTCCTTATCTTGGCTTTGAAATTTTTTATTTTACCATTCTTGTTTGGTGTTGTTGTCCCTTTAACAATACGTGCTTGTCTGCAGTGATATTACAAATTGGAGAATTAAAGTAACTGTTGGGATAATTAATTCTGAAGAGCTTGCTAATGAAAAAAAAAAAAAAGGCGGGGAAGGAGACTGTTCATGGACTGGGTTGGAGCTGGCAGGAGGTAAATAGAAGCAGGTGACCAGGTGGGAGTCAGAGTTGAATCACCTAAACTAACAATGTTGTTTGTCCTCACTTTATATTTTGTGATTTTACCCTTCTAATAAGGATAAATCATCTAAGTCCTATTTAGAGGCAGTGCATTCAGTTTGATTTAATTGCACTTGCAAAGGTAGCCTAAGATGAAGAACACCAAAACAATTTTTAAGTATTCTCACTAAGAATATTATAAACTCAAATTTTATTTCTTTAGCTTTTGATATATTGAAAATATACGTTGACCAGCATCCTTTCCAACAACAACCATAGAATAAGGCCATTCAGATACTTTTATTCATTGAGAGAGGTGAAGTTCAATGCTGCAAATAATTAAAACTGGTATCCAAAGAATATAGAGTTTGTGACTCAAGACAAAATAGAGACCACCTGTGCAGCTAATTTTCAGGCATCCAGGATACAGCCAGAATGGTGTAGCCAAATATTAAAAATATTTAGCACTCAATGAATTTACATACCTGCCTGAAGTTCATGGCATAGGAATGCAGAGGGAATTCTACACATAAAATTTTAAGGCATAGTCCTTTCATTTGGCCTCCACAGGATTTTTAGTAATAATCAAATGATAGCTCAATTTCTACTTCATTTTGTGGTTATTTGGCTTCTTTCTATGAAAGCAGGTTTTCTCCATTCCCACACTTTTTTTAAAAGAGTAATTTATTAATTGAACTCATTTTCTACATGCTATGAATTTTGTTTTCCTTCTAGGTCAAATCCGTTTATTGAAACGTATCGTTCAGATCCTGTGTGATGTAGCTGGAGTGAGTACAGTGCTACAGAGAATTAAGAGACTTAGTCTGGATATTAATTTGTCTTCTAGAGAATAGATTTAGTATCTATTCTTCTGCAATGGCCAATCCATGCAGAAAACTGATATTTAATATTTACATGGGATTTTACTGCTCAGCCATTATGGCCAAAATGTGCATTTGTTCTCAATTTTCAACGTCATCTATTGATCCATTCAATAAGGACCCTGGGGCTTTCCCCGTAGCCACCAATGGGGAGCAATTTCCTTGGAACGAGCTAAGGCTCCCAAGGGTGGTCATTCCTCTCCACTATGACCTTTTGGTCCATCCAAATCTTACCTCCCTGGACTTTGTTGGTTCTGAGAAGATTGAAGTCTTGGTCAGAGATGCCACCCAATTCATCATCTTGCACAGCAAAGACCTTGAAATCATGAATGTCATCCTTCAATCAGAGGAAGATTTGAGATACAGGAAACCAGGAAAAAGGTTGAATGTTTTGAGTTATCCTGCTCATCAACAAATTGCACTGTTGGTTCCAGAGGCACTAATGACTGATTTGAGATACTCTGTGGCTATCGACTTCCAGGCCAACTTAGCCAATGGTTTTCAAGGTTTTTATAAAAGCACATACAGAACTCATGGTGGTAAAACAAGGTAGGACATTGCTCTAGCTGTTTAGTCTCTTATGATACTTTCCTTATGGGTTACAATTCTTTGCCAAGGAGCACATTTCAGCAGTCATTTTCGAAAAGCTCCATAAACCATGGAAACTTGGAAGAAGCAGCAGCTCTGCTGTTTCTTAAGGAAATATCAGTGAAGATGAGAACACAGAATGCTAAGGCATAAACAGCTAGAGGAAGAATGACTAGGAGGAGAGACCAATATGTGACTGTGTTGAGACAGCTATGTTGGTGTGCTAGGGAGAAGGCTGGTTATGGCACAGAAAGCTGAAATAGGGAAGGCTTCTCAATGGAGATGAGTCTTGATCTGAGACCAGAAAGAACCACAAGTGAGGTTTGGTTTGAAAGAAAGGAAGTGAGAGTGTGTGTTCATTCCCCAAGAAATGGCATGATTCAAATCTAGAAGGCAGGATCAAGTGTGTTTGCAGACTTGAGAAATATGGTCAATTTCATGAGCTCCCATTTATTGAGCACATACCATGTGCCAGGCAATGTTCTAGGCATTGAATGTAGAGTGGTAAGATATGTAGGAAGAGACAACCAGAACAAGAAAGTAAATTAAATGGGCAAGGTAAATGATAAATGCTAAGAAGGAAATAAATTGAGGGGCTGTGATAGAAAGAAAAGGTAGTTGGGGACTGGAACTCATTGATCAAAGTGGTCAGAAGAGTCCTTGCCAAGGAGATGCATTTAAATGGAGAGCAATGTTTTGAGGGTTTTTTTGTTTGTTTGTTTGTTTTCCAAAAAGGAGAAAATCATAAGGACATCTTTGGACAGAGTATCTCCAGACAAAGGAACAGCAAGTGCAAAGGTTCTGAGGTTGGACTGACTGACCAGCATGGCTTAAGGACACTGAATAAAGGACAGAAGTAGAGTAGAAAGGGGTCATATCAGGCAAAGACTTTGAGCCACTTGTAGGGAGTTTAGGCTTTTCCTCCAGTGCAGTGGGAATTCATCAGGAGATTATGATCTGATGTATGCTCCATAAAGCTCAAGTGTATGTTGCAAGTATGATACAGAGAGGGGGACATAGGGGACAGTAATTTTTTAGGAGGTCATTGCAGTGGTGGAGGCAAGAAATGAAGGTATCTTGGGCCAAGCTAGTGGCAGTGCTTATGGAGAGAAGTGATTGAATTTGCCGTTTGTTTTGGAAAGTAAAACAGAATTTTCCGACAGTCACATGAAATTAGGAAAAAAAAGAGGCATCCGTGGTGTTCCATGGGGGTGGCTGCCTTGGTTGTCCAGAGCCAGGGTCCATCTGGGAGCGTTTCGGTGCTTTCACACCTTTGATCAGTGACACTCCACTGCCACTTAAAGAAACCCAAACACAGTGGTTTAACCACATAGGGGCCCACTCTTTTCTCATGCAGCAAGACATCCAGAAACAGGACAGGACCGGTTTGCTACAGCACTCTCCGGTGCTATCCAGGACCCAGGCTGCTTCTATCTTTCTGTTTAGCGCCCTTGGCATATGGCTTGCCTCCTAATACAAAATGATCTCTGCACCTCTAGGCATTAAGTCCACATTGTGGCAGGAAGAAAGGGGAAGTGGGGGAGTGGGGGAGAAAAAGGCAAAAAGAAACATGCCAGCTGAGTATTTTACAAAGTTTTCCCACCCAATGACTTCAATCAGGACAGGAGTTTTATTGCCCCAAGAAGTAGCAAGGGGCTCTGAAGAGGTGATTTTTTTTTTTTTTTTAAGATTTTATTTATTTATTTGACAGACAGAGATCACAAGTAGGCAGAGAGACAGGCAGAGAGAGGAGGAAGCAGAGAGCCCGATGCGGGGCTCTATCCCAGGACCCTGGGATCATGACCTGAGCCAAAGGCGGAGGCTTTAACCCACTGAGCCACCCAGGTGCCCCTGAAGAGGTGATTTTTTAAAAATTGAGCACATTTTCTTCTTGAGTAAAATCAGGATTCCACTGGAGTTGAAGAAGAGGAATGAATAGGGGACCTTAGCAATGTCTGCTACATGTCTCTTCTTTCCCATCTTATGTGCTCACTACCCTCTGAGGACTCGTATGTTCTCCACCCCCACGGTCCCCAGTGATCCACGTAGGAGAGCTCTTCCCCAAGCCCATGTCTTTGCTCCTCGCCTTGGGACACTTTCCTCACTGCAGTCTCAGTTGTTATGGGTCTTGTTCTCAGCCAGCATAGTACTATATAGGGAATTTATCAACTTCTCACTAAGGCAGCATGTGACCAGTGATAGCTTTTTTCATTTTTTCAAGTGACAAGGACTCCACCACAAGGACATACTTTTTAAGGGTATTATTTTGGAAGATGTGGGAAACTGGAGTGGGAGATTATTATTATTATTATTATTATTTTAAGTAGAGCCGGAGGACTTTTCAACATGTCTCCCATAACTAACTTCAGGCTATTTCTGACTCTTCTTATGATTAATTAGTTCTCTTCATCCTCAGTCACATAGTAGATCTAACATATAAGATGATTTGCAGCACAGTGTCAATAGACTCATGGATCTCTCTCTCTCCTTCTCTCTCTCTCTCTCTCACACACACACACACACACACACACACAACTTAACTTCAAATATAAAAATAATCCTGTCAACAATAGTTCTTTGAGAAGTAAGAAGTCACTACTTTACATGCAGAGCTAAAATTAATTGTGCAAGTACCAGAAAAAAAAATATTAAACTTTTTCCTTTCCCACTGTAAACTTACTGTAAACAAAATTTCACATTTGTGAAAATTATTCCAGGCATGTGGAATTCCTTTATACTTGTAGTAGCTGCTACCAAATAAAGCCTGTAGTTCCAAGCAAATCAAATTGTTTTGATCCCTAGCCCCATTTTCCAATCTATATTATAGAAACAAAGTAAATTGAGGCACAATTATCCTGGCAATTATCCACGGTCCCCAGTGGGACCCCTCTCCCCACTCCCAGCATTTCTCATCCTTTATCTGACCCTAGAGATGTTTTGTTCTCCCTCCTTCTCCAATAAGTCTGCATTCCAGCTGTTTGTTTGTTTGTTTCTTTCTTTCTTTCCTTTTAAGATTTATCTATCTATTTATTTATTTATTTATTTGACAGACAGAGATCACAAGTAGGCAGAGAGGCTGGCAGAGAGAGAGAGGAGGAAGCAGGATCCGAGCAAACAGCCCAATGCGGGGCTTGATCCCAGGACCCTGGGATCGTGACCTGAGCTGAAGGTAGAGGCTTTAATCCACTGAGCCACCCAGGTGCTCCTCCAGCTCTTTTTCTTAATTGAAGCTTTAAGTCCAAAGAATAAATCTGTAATTATACAATTTCAGACATTATCCAGGTGATAGGGTACAGAGATTTATCAGAATATCTATCTACCTATTATAGTCTGAGAACTAGAGCTACTAGCAAGCAGAGAAAGCTAGAAGTTCCTGGGAGTTAGGCTGCTCATGGGGTACAAAATATAAAATCCCAGCTCCTTGCCTCTAGTCGGGGAAATCTTAAAGATGTAGTTTCCATTCCAGAGCTCCCCAGAGATCGGACTGATGCCAGATCCAGCCTGCTTTTTCTTCTATCCTATCCTGCTTCCTTCACTCCTTACCTACCTCCTTAACATCTCTTGGAGGCATATTTTTAATGAAGCAGGGTCTGCTTTCTGAGAACACAACCTAAGGTATCACTCACATTCACAAGTACTCAAATCTCCAACTGAAGCCCCATCCTTAGAGATGGTATTTTACTACTCATATCCTAGTCAGTTTCGGCATCACGTTGACTGGACATGCCTATCTCATTTAGTAGCTAAGGAACTGGTATGCTTACTTGAATTTTCTGAATCTCAATATCCTTGCCTACCATGAGTGTGAAGGAAGTCACATAAGCAGAGCACCTAGCACTGTTTATAATTCACGGTTGACAGCTAGTAACAGAATTTACCCCTGTTTTATTTAAAAAGACAGCCTAGATTCACTAAGATTATAGTTTGAGAAGTCAAATATATCACCTCCAGGTTTGATAAGCTGTGTTCTGAAGGTAAGTTCATTTCTTTTCTTGCTTTCACTTGTAAAATTCTGGCCGGTGGTTTCTTCATTTCAGAATAATTGCAGTAACCGATTTTGAGCCAACTGAAGCCAGGATGGCTTTCCCTTGCTTTGATGAACCATCATTTAAAGCCAACTTTTCCATCAAGATAAGAAGAGAAAGTGGACACGTTGCACTATCAAACATGCCAAAGGTATTGTCACTTGCAGAAACTTTGGGGGAATCATTCTCAAGTTGAGCTTTGGTCTTTGTTGTATTTTTTAAAATATATTTTGTTTTGTTTTGTTTTCAAGATTGAAGCCATTAATTTGTTTTCTCCATCTACATATTATATAATAACCCCAATCCTACTAGATTTTAAAATCATTCTGTGTGGGGCATTGTTATACCAGAAGTTAAAAAAAAAAAGTGATTTATATTTGATTCGTATTCATATGGAAACAATGTTCTTTTTCAATCTGTGTTACTTGGCCAATGATGAAATTCAGAGCCACCCAGAGCAGTGCTTCTCAAACTTTAATGTTGAGATGAATCATCTGAGGATCTTGTTAAAATTTAGATTCTGATTCGGGTTGGCATGGTGAGGCTCAAAGTTCTGCCTTTTTAATGATCTCCCAGGTGGTACCACCGCTGCCGGTCCAGACCTCACATTTAGAGTGGGAAGGATCTAGAGAACCCTGCCTGGGTTCCTCCCTGGAAATTCTGCTCTAGTGGTCTCTGATGAAACTTAGAAATCCTTTTTTTTTTTTTTTAATTCCATGGGTAATTCTTAAAATTATCTATGAAAATCATCTATGGTAGTTATACACTTTTTTTTTAACTGAAAGAGACATTTGAACCCTTTATTTGCCCTCAAAATTCGGAGACTCTGAAAGATACGGCTGACGGCAGGCCTCATTTGATATTTCCTGACTAATGATGTGCTTGCCATTTGTGATGTTTGACAAAATATAAAATAGTTCACAATTGCTGCTTGGAAAGTGAGACAAAAATAGAGGCTCTTCTGATCGTGCTTCAGCAAAAATGAGCAGCCCAGAAGGCAGCTGGGCCATCATAAGCCAGCAAGGGGCCCTACCCCAGTTTTTTCTCTGCCCTCCACAGTGATCAGCCTCTATGCCTGAAAGGGAGAAATGAGTCGATAACACAAGACACTGAGTTTCCCTAGATTTCTCGTGCTGGTAAAAAAGGTATTTGCTCTGATAGACTGGCAGAACCAATCAAGGGGAAAAGTGACAATACTCCACGTGACACATATCCTAGTTTTTCCCTGATCATCCAGACAGCAATTTAATTAGCCTACTCATTTCCAGGTAAAAATGATCGTGTACTTGAACTGCAGGTCTGCTTTCTAACTGTACGTTCATTTAAGGGCAGTTCAGTCTCTTTCCCAGCAGTTCTTTATTAATGTCATTTTTCACGTGAGTAATCACGGAAGGTAAAGTAAAAATATAATTATTTTCAAGCTTTTTCATTAAAATGTGATGCAAACATAATTGCCATTTCATTATATTAGAACTTAAATTTTTTTTTTTATCTTTAGAAACCTCCAGAAACTTCTCCTATTTAAGACAAATAAGTGCATGTTTCAAAAATATTTTATACGATCCTTGAATATTTGCATTGTCTCAACTGATTTGTCCCGTTGCCTGGATAGTGACTTTTCCAACAAATACTGGCTTCACTTTCTGCTTCTCACCGACATGCCCAACCCACGTTTCTGTGGTTGGCCAAAAAGGACAACTGAAGTCATGCTACGGTCTTACACTCTGGACAATCACAGCAGCAGTTAATCTGGTTTATGGATTAGTGAGAAGAAGCAACACACACTGAGCTCTCAAACTGCTTAGTTGAGAATACAAGATTTAAGGGAATTGTACTAGTGGGGGCAGCATGTCATTGGAGGGTTTCTTTGTCCCCTTCTTTCCTTAAAGGAACACACACCTGCTGATGATACTTGCTGTGTAAGGAAAGTCTGGCCAACAGTGAGAAACAGCTAAATCTTTGTCTAGTAACAAATGTTCTGTACTTGGAGATTACATCATCTCCTGCAAGAACGTACACAAACACCCCATGCACTTCCATTTAAGGCAATGTTAATCTACATGGTTCACTCCAGGTTCCAGAACAAAACTCAGTCTCCATGGGCTGTATCTTCATCTGGGGAAAGAAATCAGAGGGAATGCCCATCTATCTCCTAACCACTCCTGCCACCAGTGTCTCCTGTCAGAGAGTCTCAGCTCCCCAGTGTCCCACAACCTTCCTCCTTCTCCTCTCCTGCTTCTAACCCACTTGACTAAATGGTTTTTTACGGAGTTTGGTCATAAGACTGCAGTCATAACGCCCTCTCCCCAGCCTCTCCCATATTCCTCGTGTCTGATAGAAGTATGTGCTCATAGAATTCTCATTGAATCAGATCCCAAAAAAAGAGACTGCTGTTCTACAAAGTTAACTTGCAGGAGGTACATATATCGCAGTCCTATATATAGTGCTACCTTTTGTAAAGTATTTATTTGGTCAATGTCTGCTGTTTTCTTAAAACTTAGGACCTCATTGTTTAAATGGAATTCTATAGACTCGAATGTTAGTAGAATGAAATAACATAAACATTTGTCACTTAAGTAGGCTAGGCAGTTTCTGGTAATACTTCAAGGCATTTTCTCTTGCCAAAGCAAACTGCAATCTTACCCAAATAGATAAAATAGATAAAACAGGCTTGACAAGCCCTGGTTAGTGCTGTCACAGCCTGATCCCTTGAAAGGGATGCTGGGAGGGGAAAGCTAGTCTAAGAGCAGTTACCAATTTAAAGAAAGTGGTATTTTCAGATTATTGGATCTGTATCCATTCAGTATTTGGGGGCATTGTACCATGGTAGAGACCATCTCTAGGACAAGCTATCCTGAACAATTAAAGACAGAGATTAGTAATTACTCAGTGAACTTGATAGATGTGGCTGGCCCGTCTGTAGGCTTAAAACTTCTTTCTTCTTCCGCAGATAGGCAGAAGCTTAAATTACTAATGACCTCCTTGGCCTGCCTGCTTTCATTGCTGAATCAATGAAGCAAAGATAAAATAAGACTATGACTCAAGCTGTCACACAGCGAGTGAAGGAATGAGCAATGTCTTTGGAGTCACACGGTCACATCCACATTTTGGTCTTCCTGTGGAACTAGCCATGTGATCTTGGGCAATTCAGTTAACATTTCTGAGACTCTGCTTCCTCACCTGTGAAATAGCACCTGCCTCACACATAAATAAGAGGACTAAAAGATAATGAAAAGCATCTCACACAATTTTGCATCCCATTTCCTTCTGTAACAGAGATTTATTATATAACAAACAAAGGGAAAGGAGACATTCTTTGATATTTTTGCTTAGAAGTGCATAACTTTGATTTCTGCCAGTGTTGGAGATTACTGCATATCAAGAAAGTAGAAACCCCTAAAATGTTTTTATGCTTTCAAGCAACAAAATAATATTTGGCATCCTTTGGGGTCCCAAAAGTGGTACATGATGTCTTAGAGGAAGTCCGGGGATAAGAGAAAAAAGGGGAGTAGAGGTCATAGAATGGGATGGGCCATTGATCTTCAAGTCCTTCAAAGTGGTGGGATCTTCTTCTAACTCACCGACTTAAGTCATAGGTACTGTTGTAAAATACTCCAACTTTCAAATTTCAAATTTTTTTTCCATTCCTGTAGGTGAAGACAATTGAACTTGAAGAAGGCCTCTTAGAAGATCATTTTGAAACTACTGTAAAAATGAGTACATACCTTGTAGCCTATGTAGTTTGTGATTTCAACTCTGTGAGTGGCACCACCTCCTCAGGGGTCAAGGTGAGACTGAGTTCTAATTTTATACACAGTCTTGAGAGCAAAGAGGTTTTGTTTTCTTATGCTTTTTATCATGCTTATTTCACAAAATAGGCAAAAAAATAAAATAAATTACTCATAAATCCCACCACCAAGATAGAATTACTGATAATATTAGTGTAAGTTTTCCAAATATTTTCCATATATATGTCAATATATGTGAGTATATACAATAATGGTGTATACTCATTTTTTTACAAAATAATGTTTTAGATTATTTAACTCTACTTTCACCATAATATGCCCTAAGAACTGAATGCCATTAAAATTTTCTGTAGTACTTTTATAATATATTTTACGGAACTTTCTATAATATTATGTTAGCAATTGCTTAGTGTTATACTGCATGGAAGCACCAAAAGAAATTTTAGTCAGCCTCTTATTTTAGGACATTCACATTGTTTCCAATTGTTTTCTATAATTTTTTTTCTTCAAAGAGAGGTAGACTTCAAATTTTTAGAGTCTTCATTATTTGCAAAAACTTAAAATACCCAATGGGTATCTTACAGAGTTTTGTAAATATCAGTAGAGACACCACCACCATCATCATCATCATCATCTGCTTACCCTGAAGAACTAAATATAACCGTCAAAGAACCAAAGAACCAAAAAACATTCAAAGAACTGTAAAATAATTCTTATGAAAAATAGCTATTAAATGACTATTTCAATTTGTATACATATCATGCTTACAGATACGTAGATACGTGTTATGAGCAGTGCATCTAGATATGTAACACAGCAGCTCTACAGTCAGATTCTGCATAGATAATAGACATATGGGAGGTCATGGCACGTAACTTCAGGAGGAGGGGTTCCGCTCAGCTTCCTAGGTTTCACATCGCAGCTCTGCAATTCTCTAGCTGGGTCACTTGGAGCAAGTTACTTAATTTCCACGTATTTCCATCTTTTCATAAGGTTGTTGAGAGGATTCAATTAGATTTCATATATACACATTTAGCACTGTGCCTGATAAGCCATCAAAAGATGGTAACTATTAATATATCCTTCGTATAAAAGTTCTGAGGGACTTTAGGTAATTCAGAGCATGAAAGCACACCATAAAATGAAAGTAGCAGCATACCTGAAACCCAATAAAAGTGGAATGTAATTTAATTTTTTCCACTCGGTGGTTATTTACTTGAGGGGGAGTAAAGAAACATATTTGGGGATTTTTGAGTTTAAAGTCTACTAGATGGAAAGGGGGATCCGATAAGTTCTTGAAGGCTTTTCCAACTCATATATCTATGTTTTATTTGACTTGTGCAGGTAGACACAGTTCTGGAAAGCTAGAACTCAAGTGCTAGAATGCATAATAGTGATGAGCTCAGGTGGGCTCTCATGATATAGTGAGTTCATATAGTTTGAAATTTACAGATTAGCACCTAGGGAATGGAATATGATAGAAGACACAAGATAGCTTAGAATTTTTAAGACTGACTTTTGCTGTAATACTTTATGAAATGTCTTATCCCCATCAAAAACATGCTAATTCTATTTTTAAAAATTTCATGAAAAATTCAGTCTAGCTTTCTTTGAGTGAGGATTGTTAGGAATGGGATTGTGCCAAGGATTTGTGACATTCAAAGACCACTTCTTCTGATCAACATTTCCAGGTGTCCGTCTATGCATCTCCAGAAAAATGGAGTCAAACCCATTATGCTTTGGAAGCATCATTAAAGCTACTCGATTTTTATGAAAACTACTTTGATATCAATTATCCACTCCCCAAACTGGGTAGGTTCAAATTCTGTGTCATTGTATTTATTTTTCTTATAGACCTTGCTTTGATTTCTCTTTTTGTCTTTATATGTGATTTAAATGAGTACTGAAGAAGTTCAGTTAGCCCAGGAAGCAATAATTTGTACCTCAGAGATGGTTCTTGAGTGTAGAAAAGAAAAGTATTTATGAGAAGTCTGAGTAGTGTGGATCATTTATTCTTTTATCTGGTTCATATTAAAATAGCTGTATCACATGTTAGATTTAATTGGATGAATTTTCCGGAACATACAACCTTTTTCTATGCCGTATTTGTATAAGACCAGCAGTCTTTTATAAAATTTGCCAAAGATTTATGTAAATAGCTAGAAATTGTCCCTCTATCTGTTTATAGTGCATTTGAAGTTGAAAGATAAGATTTAAAAGATTTAAAAATAAAAGAAGACTTGGAGGAAGTAGATAATTTGAATGTGGTAGTAACAGATTTTTACATAGGAAGATACGAATAGTCTATCCTGGTTTTGATTTTCTATCTTAAGAAAAACACATTAAACCATAACTTTGGTTTCATAACATATGTAGGTTGGTTTTCAGAATTTCTGACAGTGACATATTTTTCCCTTGAGAAAATTAAGACATACTCCTTATCATGTCTTTGTTTCTCTTTACCCTCCAAATCTGTGCCATTTTTCCTTAGAGGAGGTAAAAGGACCATCAAAAGGCTTTTCCAGGGGCTTATTCTTATTGTTCTTGAGTCTCATTGCTAATTTATTATAGTGCAGGTTCTATCTGTTTTTTAGTATAGATATACTAAATATACCCATAATCCATCGTTGTTTCTATGTCAAAAGCCAAGGAAAGATCCAATAACAACCATCAACAACCTTACCTTGTTCTTTTTTTTTTTTTTTAAGATTTTATTTATTTATTTGACAGACAGAGATCACAAGTAAGCAGAGAAGCAGGCAGAGAGAGAGAGGGAAGCAGGCTCCCCACTGAGCAGAGAGCCTGATGCGGGGCTCGATCCCAGGACCCTGGGATCATGACCTGAGCTGAAGGCAGAGGCTTTAACCCACTGAGCCACCCAGACGCCCCCCCTTATCTTGTTCTTGAACAATGCAACCTTGAAGATCATATGAAATGTACCTTTTTTTTTTTTTTAAAGATTTTACTCATTTATTTGAGAGAAAGAGAGAGAGAGAGAGCACATGCACAGGAGTCCAAGCAGGGAGAGGCAGAGGGAAAGAGGAAGGGAGAAGCAGACTCCCTAATGAGCAAGGAGACCCATGCAATGCGGGGCTCCGTCCCAGGAACCTAGGATCATGACCTGAGCTGAAGGTAGATGCTTAACCCACTGAGCCACCCAGGCACCCTTGTGAAATGTATTTTTAAAATAACTGAAAAGAAGGATGCAGTTTAGGAAAAATTAAACTAGGTACAAGTATCTCTAATGATTATTGGAGATAATCCAACTATAAAATCATCAGTGCAATTTACAAAAAAATTCATCCCACATTTGAAGTTCTAATGAATACTAATCTTCATTAGTGCTAATTTACTTTAGATTGTCTTATAAGTATTTGTTTTTATCCACTAGAATTAACCAGTATTAATTCCAGACAATGTAATCGCAAGGCAAGTGACTTGGTTCATTTCAACTTAAAAAAATTACCTTTCTTTTTAGTCAAACCGTATTTCTTCCAAAATGGTCTAGCAGAATAAAAAGTAAAAATTCCAAGATTAAATATTAGTCAGAAGTTTTCTCACCTACATGACATCAATGGCAATGAGTATACATACATACATACATACATACATACATACACACACACACACACACCACACACACAGAATATAAATTAATATACATTATACCTGAGTTGCTTAAAAATGGTTAAATTTCACTTTTTCCCTCAAGACTTTGTCAAGGGGTAGAGAACATATCAATGTTGAAAAGGAAATTGAGGTCAGAAATAATTGATGCGTACAGCTTTTTTCCTCTACTGCCTTAGAAAGGACACTTGCTCATAATAGAGACCACACATTCTTGAAAAAGTAATTGAAATATTGACAATAGAGATTGCTCCTAAAAGATGTTTTCCTAAAATTGAAATCCCATATTATTCTTTTTTTTTTACAGAAATGAGTTCATTATATGTTTTGGTGAATCTCAAACATACTAAAAATTATATGATACCTTTCAAAGTTTTTGAGTAGTATTAATATAAAATACAATATGAGTATTTCTAAAAAAATCATTTTCTTAGCACTAATGCACCCAAGGTATTTGCTGAGTTTAGCACGCTTTGAAACAAGTAGGTAAATGTCAACAGGTTACTTCAGCTATAACCAAAATTGTATTGATAGAATTAATGCTGCTTAATAATGGGTATCGATTATTTTCAGTACATCTGCAAGATCACAGGTCAATGTTGCAATAGTCTTATATTTTCGGAACATCTGCTTATACATGAAAGTGTCACAATGTATTTGAGGGGGAAGCAAATCCCATTTCTGATGCAGAAGCCATAATGATCAAGTATGTTTGTTCTTATTTCTTAGATCTAATTGCTATTCCTGACTTTGAGTCTGGAGCCATGGAAAATTGGGGCCTTATCACATATAAAGAGACGTCACTGCTCTTTGATACTAACACTTCTTCTGCTTCTGATCAACTATTGGTCACCGAAGTCATAGCCCATGAACTAGCCCACCAGGTACCTAACACTCATGACATTCTCTTAGCATCAGTCCAAAAGGCATTGTACAGGACACCAGCGGGCTTCCTGAAACAACATAAACTTATATCATTTTACCCTTAGAGGGGAACTTGGAGACTATCGAACCAAACACAGTATGTCCAGTAGCAGAGATCTCAATCTCTAGACTATGACACTCACACAGGTGTGTTATCACAAGAGAAATGGTCACTGTATCCTTTAAAACTCTTCAAGGCAAAGCCTTCCTATGTATTTTAGTAGAGAAGTTATGGATTATGGTGATACATAGGAGGCAGAATTGGAAACCCTACAAGGAGAGGTTTCTATTAAAAATAGTTTTCCTTACCCCCTAATCCAGGGCAAAATCAATCTCCCTTCAGTTGGAAGATGTCACTATATGGCCATAGCAAGGACTTCAAATCCAAGTACTCATGGGTGGCTGACCCTAGACACATTACCTAACTCCGAACTTCAGTGTCTTCATCTATAACATTAAATTAATAGTAGTTCCTGCTTCTTGAAACTGCTGTGAAGAATTACAAATAAGTGCCTGTGCCTGTCACACTCAATAAGTGTGACAACAATCTCTGCTTCTGCTCCCATTTCTTACAGGCTAAGATTTCCAAAGCCCATCTATCAACACTGTGTTAGATGCAAATTCAGAACCATAAAACTAACTCTATAGATATAAGAGACTATTTCTGCTCTATTTCATTTCTGAAAATTCCTAGTAACACAATGAATTATTAAGAGCCCCAGAAATTCTCTTTTACCATGTAGACAACGATCATGTTATTGTATTTATTAGAAGCTAGTAACTTCTTGTTTTTAATTTTTAACTTTATCCTTTATCATTATTATAATAATGAGTTGGATTTTATTTAAGTAGTGAACTAAGTACCCAATTACATAAGAACCATGCTTAGCACTGTAATCGAAGCACATATGTGTGGCTTCCTCTGGTTTAGAATCTCCCCACTGGCCCATCTTAGGGCTTTTGATTATTAGTCACTGGTAGCTCTAAAGCAGTTGACTGAATCTGGGATTTCTAATCTTTCTACTGAATGTTCCTAGGGAAATGGTTGGAGAACTCTACCTCTGAAGCTGCTCTGGCCTTCACTTTTACAATTTCTCTTTCACAGAGGTGCAAAATCCAAGGCTGAAGCGGCAGACGGCAGTGGAATTTTTGTCTTGACTCTTTTGTCTCCCCCATTGATCTCCCTATGACCATTCACTCCGACAAAGACTCCCGGTGCCAACTGAGTGGGCCAAGGGTCCATAGCATGGCATACCAGGGGCCCAAGATTAAGCTCTTCTCCACTTCTCCAGCCTCATCTCTTACCCACACCATAAGCTTTGGCGATCCTAGACGATTTTCCATTCCCCAATGTGCCAGTTTGTGTCGCTCCTCTGTGCTTTTGCTCTTGCTACTTAATCTGCCTAGCGTACACGCTATTCCCAACATACCTGAGACCCCTTGTAAGAGGCAGGAAATGAATCATTTCCTAACTAACTTACATACTCTCCCCAAAATAACTCTCCCCAAAAAGAACTCCCCAAATTTTTAACTCCTGGAGTCTTCTCTACCCTTTGTACAGGCATTGATCATAGCACCATACCGCTTTAGTGCATTTATCTATCGGTTGCCCTCCATTATTTGTATTAGGGCAGAGGCTGTATTGTATACATCTTTCTATTTCTATATGGCACGTTGCCAGTAATGTAGTGGGTTCTCAAAAGATATTTATTGAATGAATGGATAAATCACTCTTACTAACTGGTCAATTATCCAAAATAGCTCAACTTGGATTTTTCATATTCATCACTTCTCCAATTAAGGAAACACCTCCCATCCATTTTCACAGATGCTCTCAGGAAGACTGGTGCCCACTTGCAAAATGATATGAGGGTTGTCAGAAAAGAAATAGAGCTTAAACCGTTTCTGGAAGCTACATATCTAGCTATAACTATAAGAAATCTTTTCTGAATCTTAGAATATATTTTTTAAGATTCTATTTATCCATTTTTTAAAAGATTATTTATTTACTTATTTGACAGAGAGAGAGATCAAAAGTAGGCAGAAAGGCAATTGGAGAGAAAGAGGGGGAAGCAAGGTCCCCGCTGAACAGAGAGTCCGTTGTGGGGCTCGATCCCAGCACCCTGGGATCATAACCTGAGCTAAAGGCAGATGCCCAAACAACTGAGCTACCCAGGTGTCCCTGAATCTAGGAATCTTTTTGTTTAATTTCCCAACTCTCTGGAGATTGCAATTCTGAAACAGATAAACTAGATGGATAGTACCAAGCACATAGGCTAAATAAAATACAAAAGTATGTGAAAAAGTAGTAATACTTAAAGCCAGGGTTACAGATCAAATATAGGTCAAGGGTAAATTGCTGTTTAGCTCTCCTTATGGCACCCTGTTAATTTTATTTCTATATATTTAAAATCTCAAAACTTTATTCACTTTAGCTTTAGTGTCTGGGTTAATCTCTGGAAGAAGTCAGAGAAAAAGTGAACAACTAAATTCCCTCATCAGTAATACTATGTAGCAATCCAAGAGTCCTAAATGATTTTGTAAGAATTTGAAATATTTGCTACTTAAATATAAAGCAAATATTTGCTACTTCATATAAAGAAGTGACTTCACCAAAGATATTTTGGCTTAGATCTCTCCTAAGGCCATCACTATAAATCAAGGATGAGGTAAGATTTTATATCTTTTTCTCGATAAAATCTAATAGCTAAGAAATGTTGGGAGGATAAAATGGAAGTTGGAGAGCTGGAGACAAGAAGGACACAAAGAAAAGTAAACAAGAAACAAAAACGTGGTGATGAGAAGAGAAGGCAAAGCAGTCAGTAGAAGGAAGTTGTACAGAGAGGAAAGAGCAACAGAGAGAGGAAAGGCCTGAACCATTGAAAGAAGGATGTCAGCATCCATTATATATTTTTGCTAGTTAATAATTTTTTAAAAAGATTTTATTTATTTGACAGACAGAGATCACAAGTAGGCACAGAGGCAGGCAGAGAGAGAGGAAGCAGGCTCCATGCTGAGCAGAGAGCCTGATGCGGGGCTCGATCCCAGGACCCTGGGATCATGACCTGAGCTGAAGGCAGAGGCTTTAACCCACTGAGCCACCCAGGCGCCCCCTAATAATTTTTTTTATATTAGTTTATTTTTTTTTTAAATGTACTTACTTATTTAAGAGGGAGAGAGAGAGAGAGCGCGCGCATGTGCATGAGCCTGGGGGAGGGGTAAAGAGAGAGGCAGAGGGAAAAATCTCAGACTCCTCACTGAGAATAGAGGAGGGGGTAATTCAGGGCTCTATCTCACAACTCTGAGATCTTGACCTGAGCTGCAGTCAGGAGTCCCATGCTCAACCAGCTGACCCACCCAGGAACCCCAATATTTGTTTAACTTCTAATAACACTGAGTCTCTGCTTCCTAGTGGTTTGGCAACCTGGTTACAATGGAATGGTGGAATGATATTTGGCTCAATGAAGGTTTTGCAACATACATGGAACTCGTCTCTGTTAATGCCACATATCCAGAGCTACAATCTGTAAGTTTACAATTTTGTATGTCGTACCACATATACAATTCAGCCTGTAACACAAATCTATCACCCAGAAATCTATGGGCAGAGAGCTCTAATAGCACAAATGTACAGCTGTGTATGTGAGGTGAGAGGAAAGAAAGTCACTGTCCATGAACAATGATGTAGGATGAGATGGGGCTCATGGTTAAAGATCCTCTGGAGAGTTCTCGGCATGTAACCTGAAAATTAAGCATAATTGGGGCACACGCTTCTAGAATTTTCAAAAGGCCTGCCTATTCACTTCCCTAAAATATATGAAAAGATTTTTTTCAAACATGTCTTTTTCTTTACACATAAAGAGTCTGAACACTACATATCAAGGTGGTTTGTAATGTTTACTTAACTCTTTGGGTAGGCATTTGGTCCAGTATGGTACAGAGGGTCATGGATTCAGAGTCAGTGTCATCATTCTTCTCCTCCTCTTCCTCCTCCTCCTCCTCCTTCTTCTTCTCCTTCTCCTTCTTCTTCTTTTAAAAAGATTTTATTTATTTATTTAACTGACAGAGATCACAAGTAGGCAAGGAGGCAGGTGGGTGGGGTTGGGGAAGCAGGCTCCCCCATGAGCAGGGGGCCCGATGCGGGGCTTGATCCCAGGACCCTGGGATCATGACCTGAGCCGAGAGCAGAGGCTTAGCCCACTGAGCCACCCAGGCCCAAGTCAATGTCTTCTTATTTGCTATGTGTTGAATCCATGGTGGAGTCCCAAAGTTTCATATATTCTCACTTGTAAAGAGCACATAATGCATCTACTTTACAGGAGTGTTGAAAGGATCACAGATAAGGTCCTGGCACATAGCAAGTGTTCACCAAATGGGAACCATTTTATTTCTGTATCCAAGGGCCTGGTATGTGGTACACATTCAACCAATGTCTGAAGAAATGTTGGATTTATGCCTTTATGAAGTAGAGAATTGGTGGCAGGGGACTATATAAGGGGAAAGAAACTTACAATCAATTGTAAGAAATGACTACTTCTATGATGATTATCTTCCTAAGCCTACTGTGTTTTGTACTGCTTTGAAAGTGTCAAATTCAAAGTGAAAACATTTTCTTCCCTCTTTAGGATGATGCTTTTTCAGACGTGTGTTTTACAGTAATTAAAAAAGATTCATTAAATTCATCCCGTCCTATCTCCAATCAAGCAGAAACTCCTACGCAGATAGCAGAAATGTTTGACTCCGTTTCCTATAACAAGGTAGTAAATGCTGTGGGAGCTCTGCTTTCAGTAGAAATGTAATGAGGCTTGTAAGATCAGCAGTTGAACTTACTGGTTGCTGATTCCCGCCACTGGTTATACTTTTGTTGTATTTGAAGTTCCGTTTTCAGACACCACCCATGTTCCGTACAGTTTAAGCTCCCTTAAAAAACAAATCATACTATCTTTTTCTTTATCTTCTTTTTTTTTTTTTTTTGTATTTCTTTCTTTTTTTCAGGGAGCTTGTATTTTGAATATGCTCAAGGATTTTCTGAATGAGGAGAAATTCCGCAAAGGAATTATTCACTACTTAAAGACGTTCAGTTATGGAAATGCTAAAAATGATGATTTGTGGAACAGTCTGTCAAATGTAAGTCATATGCTGGGGAACAGTAGACTGTCGGTAAATCTAAAATGTAATAGGCTAATTATGAAGGTTTATAAATAGTTGTATTGTCAGTCAATCAACATGTATTCCACTTTCTACTCTGCCAGTTGTATCGAAGGCAGCACGTTCTTTTTCCTTTGGAACCAGATGCCATCCACACTGGGGTAGTCACAGGCCTTTGGTATCTGGTGCCCTTTTCTTTGGTTCCCTTCTAAGGATAACCTAATACTTTTATCTCCTCATTTTCCAAAATCTTTAATGACTTTGTAATTCCCGCCATGAATATCTAAACTTCTCTGCCCCGATTTTAAGGTTGAACTCTACTTTTTCAACTTTAGTGTCCAGCATGTATTTTCCATTGCGTGAGACACATTTCCTCCCTCATCGGAAGAAATCCTGCTCAATCCTTATGTCATCACGTTTTTGTTTCAAGGGTCCTTGCTACCTGGGGACCCTTTCTTCTTGCCAACAATTCAAACGCCATCCATCCTTTAAGTTCTAGCTGAGAATTTACCTTCTCCTTACAGACTACTCCACCCTTCAATGGTTTGCCTTTCTTTTCTTTTCTTTTCTTTTCTTTTTTTTTTAGATTTTTAAAATTTATTTGACAGAGAGAGACACAGCGAGAGGGGGAACACAAGCAGGCAGAGTGGGAGAGGCATGCCAGGCAGAGAGTCCCATGTGGGGCTTTGATCCCAGGACCCTGGGATCATGACCCCAGCTGAAGACAGGCACTTAACAACACAGCCACCCAGGTGCCCCAGTGGTTTGCCTTTCTGCTCAATACCTAAAAGTGCATTTACGAATCTATCCCCCATAGTGATGTCGTCTTTTAATAGCTTATAATAGTTTAATAATAACAATAGTAATAATAATAAAATTTGCTTCAGAACAAGAATCATATTGGGGCACCTGGGTGGCTCAGTGGATTAAGCCTCTACCTTCAGCTCAGGTCATGATCTCAGGGTCCTGGGATCAAGCCCCCCCACATTAGGCTCTCTACTAAGTGAGGAGCCTGCTTCCCCTTCTCTCTCTGCCTGCCTCTCTGCCTACTTGTGATATCTCTCTCTCTCTGTCAACTAAATAAAAAAAATCTTAAAAAAAAAAAAAAAGAACAAGAATCATATCTATTCTAGGTGCCAGGGCATTTAGCGTTGTGATTAATGAACAGTTAATTGCTAATGAAGGAACACTTGGTCTCTTTTGTCATTGGGATTCAAGTAGTATGATAAGTAAAATGAAGAAAACATGTAGTAGGCTTAGATGATTCTAAGAATTATTAAAATACTCTTAAGTTTTCAACTGTGAGTAAAATAGTCTTTTATAGATGCATTGGACTGGCAGGCTTACGCAGAGAGATAGACAAACCCTAAGCCATTGTAGACAAAAGAGTCCTCTTTGTAAGCACTTCATGGCCCAGGGCCAATCATAATATTGTTCAATATTTATATAACACTTAATAGTTTAAAAATATATTTCAAGAGCATTATCTCATTATCTCATTTGAGTCTTTAGTACAACCTATGTAAATGTTTTTATCAATTTCTATCACTTCCTGCTGAAAATCTAGATGCTTGCTCTCCAGAGTCCTCCTAAACTTCTCAACAAGCCTCATGTTGCTTTTCTCTCCCATCCCTCACTTTCTCCCTCTCCTTGGCTATGTGTGTGTGTGGACATCAACCTTGTCTTTCTTCAACAAGAAACAATATGTCCTTGGTGTGCATGGTGGTCAGGGAGTTATTAGAGGAGAAATTTAGCCAAGAATTTCAGGATTCTTTTAGGCCAACTGTGGATATTCCTATGTTAAATTTAGTCACATCATGCTTATTAGCCATCTCAAGAAGGTAAGGTAGGCATTCTTGCCCCATTTTTATAGGTGGGAAAAGTAATATTGAGGGAGAAATTGGTGCAAGGTTGTATAGACACAGGCAATGAAGGAGTCAGTATTTGAGATCTATCTTCTGATTCCAAGCTCAGTATTCATTTTCCTAATAACTTCACAGCTTCTTCCTAGTTATCAGGAAAGTCTCCCATCTAACCTTTTCCTAAAGGTCCTCAGGTCTAGTTGACCACTTTCTGATGCCAATTGAAACTGTGGTATGAAATGATATCTTCCTCAACACTGTGTCACATCACATCATTTCTAACATGTGTCAATAGTAACTTGGGAATTAGAGGAATTCTTTGTTGTTATTTTTCATAAAATCATTTAAGAGCATTTGAGAGCCTTAGAAAGTGTGTGTGTGTTATTTTTCCATGTACAGTTCCCCTTGAGCATTAAGTCTTAGTTATTTAAGCGTTGATGACAAGTTGTTGATTTTCTTAGGTCTCATTTTAATTCTGAATTCAAAGTTTATTATTCTCTTGTTACTGTGATAGTCATTAGGAATGCCCAGGTAAGCAAAGGCATTTCCCCTCCCCAGTCAAGGGATTTGTGATATGATAGGAGACGTTTACTACTAGACACAGTTGCCTAAATGCTAAATAGGGGCATGAGCAGCACGTACAATAAAAGAATAAAGTAGGACCTTTCCCAAGGGAAAGAGAAAACAAAGAAAAAGTCAACAAACTAATTAATTTTTACAACAATCATTCTACTACATTGTACTTCTTTAGAAAACTTGAAATATATATGTGTGTGTGTATATATATATATATATATATATATATATAAATTTAATTGATCTAGATATACATGGTAAGGAACATAACAGTTCATGAAAATGGAAAAAAAAAAGGGGGGGCCTTTGCAGCAACCATAGGAAATACACAAAAATTACTTTTTGTTTTATGTATATAAGTAACTTTTCCTATGGTCACTACCAAGATGCTTTTCTTCCCCCTTTCTCATGAGCTACTATGCTCCATACCATGTCTGAAGCAATTAAATTTTCATAGAGCTATTAAGTGTCTATATTCATGTCTAATATGCATATTCAGCCAACTATCAATACCCAAATGGCAGTGTTCTTCCATTCTTGTTTTATAGAATTGTCTAGGTGATTTTACATCTGGTGAATTTTGTTATTCTGATTCCAAGATGACAAGCAATACAGTAAGTATAAAAAAAACTTAGAGTAGAAGAGATCTGGGGTGTCATGTGATCCGAAGTGATTATGTAGAGGAGCCCAACTATTCCTTTTTTAAAAAAGATTTATTTATCTATTTATTTATTTATTTGAGAGAGAGAGAGAGAGGGTGCTAGAGTGGGGGGAGAGGCAGAAGGAAAGACTCTTCAAGCAGGTCCAGCATTTGGTGGGGCAGCCTGATGTGGGGCTCCATCTGATCCCCTGACCCATGAGATCATGACCTGAGCTGAAAGCAAGAGTTGGACATTTAACTGACTGGGCCACCCAGGTGCCCCATCAACTGTCCCTTTAAATAACTGGAAAGGAAGAGACTTCCACAGTTTCCCTTGAAACAAAGTTGACTGAAAAAGGAATGTTCAGGCCTCTTAGGGGGATGATGCTGTTACTACTATATTTTTGTTACAATTCAGCTTTCCCACAACCCCACTGCTAGCTAAAAATATCTCGGCTCAGAATTCTTCTGCCTGGTTAGTGCTGTCTTGGCACCCTCCAGGCTTAGGAAAATGCCAAACCAAATATGTTAGGTCTGGAAATAGGGTGAATGGTTTTCTAGAGGCCCCTGTCTTTTTGTTTACTTCTGGGAAGTTAGTGGAACACTTTAGTGGAAGAAAAGAGGAACTCTTTTTAAGAAGAGGCACAGGAATCCCATAAATTGTAGTTTTTAAAGGAAGATTCGGCATAATCCAGTGATCAGAAGTCCATAAGAGAAGCTAGGAAGCTAGAGGCTTTCTTCTCCATTCAGTTGACATCTATTGATATAATACAGTTCTTTTGGAGTATTTAAAGCTCCCCTAAAGATAGACATTTCTCTCTGAAACACCTCCACTCCACTGTCCTTAAAATGGAGAGGCGGTTTTGTTCTGTTTTGTTTTCTGGGCTTTTGGTTTGCAGTGGAGCAGGAGGGAGCTCCAGTCTAGAGCAAGGCCTTCCTCTGGGACTTTTGCCACCGCATGTTAACCCTCTAGCTGCTGCATACATCCCTCCTTCAGTCAGCTTGCAGAGAGCACCTATGGGGCAGCCCGGCTCCAGTTCCAGCCCTGAGCTGACAGCCTGAGGCCCCCCTCTTCCTCCTCAAGCCTTGTTTCCGCCATCCAAGGAGATTGTGCATTTCTGCTCTCCTGGGCTTCTCTCCTCCCTCTGGAGTCACCGAAGTCACTTGTCATTTCAGCTCGCCTTCCGGGAAGAAAGCACGGAGCTCAAGGAGATGATGGGGACCTGGACTCTGCAGAAAGGAATTCCCCTGGTGGTGATCACAAGAGAAGGGCGTTCCCTCAGGCTGCAGCAGGAGCGCTTCCTGAGCGGGATTTCCAGAGAGGACCCTGAATGGAGGGCCCTGCAGGAAAGGTGGCTGCTTTTCTTCTGTTCGCCTAGGTCACTGTATCTCCGCTTGCTCTTTAGTTTCTTGGGCAACATGGTGGATGCTCTTTCTACACAGGCAGCAGAGGCCTGACCCAGCCTTGGTAACAGACTGAAAGAGCTTCAGGCTGGGCCCCAGACAGCGTTACTGTGTCCTTGTGTTCTTGATAATTCTGCAGCAGCCGCTGGGCTCTGATGCATAGCTCTGCTCAAATATGTCCCACTCTTTTCCATCCTAGATTTCTGGGGCCTCATAGGTTGGGTGACTAGAGCATACATAGAAATTGTTATGACAGTTCTACATCCTATCTGAAGAGAAAATATATCCTCTGGGGGTGAATTACATTCCTGTGAATCCTGTGAATTCAACCTCCTGTGGCCTTTTGTTTTTCAGTCACTGACTGTGAATGCGTTGTCTTAAAACATATGCTGTGTCTTGGTAATAATGAAAGTGAATCCAATGAACCGTACTATCATATCTCCTTCACCAGCCTATCCCAAGAAGCCGCGTTCAAGGCTTTACTAAAATCAAGAAACACAACACTGTCCACAATTCTCTGATCTATTAGTTCCATCCATAAGATGAATGAGGTCAATTTTAAAATGAAATAATACAAGTGAATCTGTTCTGACTCTTATTGTTATTTCTTTTTCTAGGGATGTATCTGTCTCATAACAATTCTAGAATTTTTCTGACAATCAGAAGCAAATTCAAGGTCTTTAACACAGACAACATATTGTTTTTCTTTTCTATTTGGTCAGTTGCCCATTTCCAATCCAACAGCAACTTTTTTTTTTTTTTTTAAAGGTCTTATTTATTTATTTGACAGACAGAGATCACAAGTAGGCAGAGAGGCAGAGAGAGAGAGAGGAGGAAGCAGGCTCCCTGCTGAGCAGAGAGCCCGATGCGGGACTCGATCCCGGGACCTCGAGATCATGACCTGAGCCGAAGGCAGTGGCTTAACCCACTGAGCCACCCAGGTGCCCCCCAACAGCAACTTTTATGCCACTTCTCTATCCACGCATTTCATTTTTCCGTATGTCCTTCTAAAGTCTGAAACTCAGAGAGCTTAAAACTATTTATATCCTGACAACACAACCTGAAAAATTTAATGGTGATTCATTCCTGGGAAGGCAGGATTCACACTTTTATAACTTATCAAACTATCACGAGGGCGTTCAATGCTGTGGATGGGCCAGAGTAACAAATATCTACTACAACGATCTGTATTTTTCCTCTGTATTTAGATGATTCTTATAAAATTATTATCATCTGATTCATGCTTATTCAAACTCAAGAAATGCTACTTTCCCTCTTTTTCACTCCCAGCTATGTTTATCTGGAAAAAAATTCCTTTCCTTCTGGAGCCAAAGGTCAATCCAGATCATTCTGTTAAATCTTGGCAATATCTATGTGTCTGCTTTTACCTTTTTGTATAATTTTTCAATTGCTTTGTTAATTATCAATACCTTATGGGTTAACATGTAGATTATCCCTTTACTAGATTAAAGTCTACATATGCTATTTCTTTCATTGTTTTATATTTTTCTGAAGACTAATAGGTACATCCTCAATTATTCCTTTTTCTGTTTTTTCACCTGTTGGTATTTTCAAGGACTTGATTTTACATGTACAAGATTACTATAGCTAATATGGCTTGATGGCAATAGAGGAATTGTAAAACCTGCTAGCAAGCAAAAAAATGCACCAGCCAATTTCTGTTATTTATCATAGTAGGACCACTGAGAAGTAACCAAAGTATCATTGAAATTGGTCTTTTCCTCCAATCCATTCGGCTTTTCTGGACTTGGCTGATCAGCAGATCCTAGATTGCGGTGTTGTGACTACTTACAGTTACTTACCAGTTGCAAGGGTGGGGTGTGGGTAGCTGTGTTGAACAAAAGGATAAGTGGAAATCATATTGAGGTCAGATCTTTATCTCTTGAGGCTTTTCTTGAAGTTTTCTTTGGTTGTTTGAATTAATATCAGGCTGCCAGAGTTTTTGGAAATATGAAAGGAAGACTGGATTTTTTTCTCTTGCTTAGAAGAAAACAATCAGAAGAATTTATGGTATGAGATTTGGACAACAATGGCACAGATAATTGTGGCAGAGCTCAACCAGGTATATATAGCACCTCTATAATTGTATGGAAGAATTTTTGCATACTGAAGGATCTGTAAGTCTCAGCCTATAAAATTTATAGGGCCCCTGGTGGTGTGAAAGATGGGCCATTAAGTGCCTTTTACAACCTATCTGAGTCTGACAATGTGAACATTAAATGGGCCATTCGTTCAGTCTGTAACCATCTCCATCTTCTGACACAGGTACCTGTGGCATATTCCATTGACCTACACCACGAGTTCCTCTAATGTGATCCATAGACATGTTCTAAAATCAAGGACAGGTAATGAACTCATGAGCCAAATAGGTCTTTCAGTTCTGAAATTAAACATGTTCTGGGCTATGTGGAGGAAAGTTACTGTAAGTAAATTTCAAAATAAAAGATTTATGTCCAGGGAAGTCCTCATTTCTCCATTTATTAATTACTAAAAGAACTCTTTAGTTGGAAAATTTGAATTTTCTATTCACTGGAAAGTTTTCTTGTGCGTTTAGCATTCAGAGATAGGTTTGTATTTATATCAGGAAATGAGGGTTTTCTTTCTTATATCCCTTAAAAACTACTAACCCAGCTCTTATGCCACAAGGCAAAAATACGTATTGGAATGAATTTGGAATGCATTGGCTCTGGGTTCAACTCCTTACTATGTCACCTATTAGATGTGTGACCCTTAGACAATTTCTTTACTCCTCCTGAGCTTCAGTTCTCTCATCTTATTTTGAATGAGGACTAAGTCTCACAGATCTATTGAGATAATATGATAATGATATTTTGATGACATAGGATAATGTTTGTCATATTAAAAATACATAATATAATTTTAATTTCACTTTTGAATACCTCACTGAAATATGAGAAGGTTTCCGTCATAATGTCATGTTCAACCTGGAATCTTTATTTCATCCAAAATGAGGACTAGACAAGTGGATCACCTATCTACATATACATATTGCAATGACCAGTGACAAGGCCACAAATAAGTCAAATTCTGATCATGCTTATTATCTG
Organism: Mustela nigripes; assembly: GCF_022355385.1. Lineage (NCBI taxonomy): Eukaryota > Metazoa > Chordata > Mammalia > Carnivora > Mustelidae > Mustela > Mustela nigripes. The sequence continues at coordinate 119,379,616 of NC_081568.1, forward strand.
ATGAACTGGGCCTCTTAGACCTGCAGAGACTGCTTTTGAGAACAAATTTACTTATTTATTAATTTAATAAGACCATAATTCACCAAAAAAAAAAAACACCCATTCAGTAGACTGTGAAAATGAATATCATAATGATTCTTCCAAAACTTTGTCTTCCTACTGATTAATTAGTAATAGCATGAGAACTAACAGTTTTGGAGATGTTCCTGGTATGTATATTGTTAATAAAATGCTATGCCAATTTCTTCCTCCTAGATACTCTGGAATTATCTGAAAAGACCAGCTGGGTGAAATTCAACGTGGACTCAAATGGCTACTACATTGTTCACTATGAGGGGCACGGATGGGACCAAGTAATCACACAGCTGAATCAGAACCACACACTTCTCAGACCTAAGGACAGAGTAGGTCTGATTCATGATGCATTTCAGCTAGTAAGGTAATGCAAAATTTCATTCCATTTCACAGGAAATAAGTTATTCATAACCAGATATGATAGATTTTAAAATCAAACATTCAGTACTGTTCATTCATATGTGATGGATCTGAATGAAGGTCAAATACTGGCCACTAGATCAAAGCTTATCTACTGATAAGGTTTTTGACCAATACAGTATTTAAACACGTAATCTGACATTTTAAAATGTGGGGAAATTTATGTACAAATCCTGACTTCTGGAATCTCTTTTGAACGTGAGATGTGGCAACTATGGACCTTCATTCCCACGTAGAGGAGGATGCAGCGTCCTTCTTGAAGCAAGGCTTTTACTGTCCCATGCACCAAAGTCCCAAATGGTACACGAGTGACCTGTTTCAGTCACTTAGGGTGGACCCTCTAAGCATTTAAGCTTTTGATGACAGATTTAAAATTTAGGTGAGTAGCTTGCTGTTTCACCAAATACCTATGTAATCTGTTGAACAAAAAAGTGTAATATAGTCTTAACCTTTATGATTTTAAATGTTAAATCAAGTGCGCAATCCATTTGTTACTTGGCTCACACCGTAGAAATCAATATGAAATTGAAAGGGAAATGAAGGAGAAACTGGCTCCTTATGTTTATTCCTCCTTAGATTTTCCTGGAAAGACAAAGTGTTTTCTTTCTTTTCTCATTTATCATCAGCAGAAAAATATGTAGAATAAATCCCGTCACAAGATCCCCAATGGAAAAAAATTAGGAGTCAGGTGAAATAATGTGCATTGTAAGCTTTTCCTATTCTGAGAATTACTATATTCATTTTATTTAGTGTGACATATTATTTCCTTTCAGATGTTTATCTAGGTCAAATTGAGTGAGAGTAACCAGCAGGACATTTCTCAGGAGAAGCTTCTCTGTACAATAACAGAATTCTTTAGTAAGGAGAAAAGGAGAGATTGAAAGCTTAATCCTCAGCTCATGTCTCAGGAACACTTGTAGCAGAGCACATTGAAGTCAGGATGGGCTAGGAATGTGGCCATCCCACAACTGTGGGGATGGTTACATGATAGACTAGCTGGGAAGTAAGCCACGGTTCATTGGAGAAGGTCTGTCTGGTCAAAGGAGAAGCTCTGAGTAGATTGCAAAGAAGATGAGTTAAAAATGTAGGAATAGGAACACTGAAGAATATTGACAATTTAACAATGAAAACCAATATTTCAAATAGTTGCAAAATCTCTTTTGCTCTTTCTGCCAATAAATTTATAGGTTGTCTAAATTTAGCAGAAGAAACCCAACTGTTATTAATGAATCAGTGGAAAAACGAGGTGGCCAGGTTAATGAAGTTAAGAATACAAATTTTGGTTTAAAATAGATGACTTCAAGTATTATCTCTTCAATTCTTCTTTGACCTGAGGCAAATTATTTAAACATTTTAAGCCTAATTTTTCTAGTCTTTAGTACTTCTCTAGTCTTTAAAATTCCAGATTTAAATAAAAATATCTAATATAAAGGGCTGTTTCAAGGATTGCATAAGATAATGCCACTAAAGCACTAAGCACAGTTCAATAAATGTTCAATAAATGTTAGCTATTAGTAGTATTAGTATTATCTAATAAAAATCGTTTAAAACATCCTGTTTTGAAGAGGAAGATGAAGCAACAGCATAGAAATGCAGTTCAAATAATGTGAAGTTGGAAAAAAGAAGAATCTGAATTTGTGTATTATTTTGTTGCAACTATATAAAAAAAAAAATTATTAGCTAAAAGTGTGGGGGAAGAGAGGAGGAAATATTCCAAAGTGCTATTAGTGAATGTGATGTGTAGTGAAATTATGAGGCATTTTTCCTTCCCTCTCTAATTTCCAACTGTTTCATAATTTGTTTATATTAACTTTATCATAAAACTCAGTCAATAAGGAAACAATTTAAAACTCTCATACTAGGTCAAAGTATTTTTACTTGCTACTCTCCCTTAATATTTATCGCATCTTCCCTGCTTTATAAAATATCTATTTAAGAGTTAAAAGAAGTAATCAGAGATCATAGTTGTTCTGAAGACAGAATTTAGCCAAGGAATGGACATTTATTTTAATTGCATTTTCATATTAATTAAGCATAACTTAACTCTTGAATCTCATCTGGGTTGAATGGAATTGAAACGACAACTTTAAATTCTTTACAGAAAAACTATTTGTTCCTTTTAGTCCCATACCCAAATTGGCTTTTCAGGAATATAGTTTTATTTCACAAAGGTACCAAATAGCTGAAACTGTATACTCATAAGTATAGAACGGTGTACTAATAAGATACAGGTTTTTTTTCTGTTGGGCTAAAGTATAAGCTCACATATGTGTTTATTTATAAGCTGAATCAACCTTCAGGTAACATTTTGCATGATGATTGGTGGTGTAACAATAGTTACATAAAAAGAAAAGCAATCCTCTTAAATGAATGTTAAGATTGATTTTTTTTTTTTAGTAGATAAGTATAAAAGTAAATAATGGTGTTTGTTTTTGTAAGAAACAAATTAGGCTTGACAAATAAGAAAAACAGGATTAATATGAGGTCATTTTTGTGTTCAACACCCTTTTTACAATGGGACCCTGGAATATTTTACCTAGTTTTTCCTGTTGCTGATCCTCTAGGGTATCAGCTACACTGTACGGCATGACAGTAACAAACAAGGGAAGGAATCGTGACGTTTTGCAGATAACTACACTAAAAAATACAGCAAACCATAGAATCATAGTGCATATAATTCAGCCCTCCGTCTTCAGACAAAAACTGTGGAAACTTTTCCATAAGTCTGTTTGAAAGAAGTATATAATTGTGTTTAAGAAAAGTCTCAAGAGTTGGTTCTTCTTAATTTCACTTCTTGCTAGTTTCGGTTTCCTCTTTTTAGATAAAAATTGAACATTTAAAAACCCAAAGGAGGTAGAGCATTATGCTAATGAAAATTCAATAGAAATGTCTTTTGTTCTTGAATCTGTTTCCATATCAGACTATTATGCTTAATCTTCGAGTTGAATGCTGGCAGTAATAGTTTACAGACCACGTGCAGACACAAGTTCTGTCAGAAACACATGTGAGAACCACTTTGCAAAATGACGATATAATGGTTTATTTCCTCTGCAGAAGAGGCCCTAATGTTTGGTATTCAGAATAATAGTTTTGTTGTTTGTTCTTTTCATTAAAAGAAAATACAGAGAAGCCATATAACTTTGGAGTCTAATTAGATTCTAAAAAAAGATGGAAGTACTTTTTTTGTCCTACTCAGAATAAACACTACTTCTCTGTTAGGCTCTAGAAGGGACATTAAAAAAAGGAAGGACAAACTTTGTCCTCAAAGTTCCAAATCCACTTGGAGGAACAATTCAAATCCACAAGTGAAACCATTAGAGAATCACCCAACATGTGAAAACCTTGCTATTATTTGGTCCTAACTATTAATATTAGCTAATATTTCCTTTATAAATCTCTTACTGCATGTGAGGAATGACTCCAAGCACTCTGTGTGAATGAAGTCACTTAATCCTTACAACAGCACAAGATACTACTGTTACTTTCATGTATAAGGGATATAACTGAGGCCGGGAAAGGTTAGGTAATTTGCCCAAGATCATAGAACTAGTCAGTGGCAGATCTAGGACTTAAACCCAATGGTCTGGCTGAATTGTTCCTCCCATTGCTCATTAGATCATATTTGTGTTAATATTAAGAATACTAAGAACTGGGGGTGTGTGGGTGGCTCAGTGGGTTAAAGCCTCTGCCTTCAGTTCAGGTCATGATCTCAGGGTCCTGGGATCGAGCCCCGCATCAGGTTCTCTGCTCCTCAGGCAGCCTGCTTCCTCCTCTCTCTCTGCCTGCCTCTCTGCCTACTTGTGATCTCTCTCTGTCAAATAAATAAATAAAATCTTAAAAAAAAAAAAAAAAGAATAGTAAGAACTCTAAGTTATGTACACACACCCAACCTTGTTTCATCCTTCAGTGCAGGAAGGTTGACCCTAGACAAAGCCCTTGACCTGACTCGTTATCTCCAACATGAAGCAAGCATTCCCGCACTTCTCAAAGGTCTGGAATACTTAGAGCTGTTTTACCGCATGATGGAGAGAAGGAATGTTTCAGATGTCACAGAAAACCTCAAGGTTTGTATCACTTCCAGGAAATTCACTAAGTAGAGAGTGTCTGGAGGATGGGCGAGACTTGGTCTGTTTGTGTGAACTTCTGGGGATAAATCTTTAAGAAGCTGAGGGAACTGGCTGATGGCACCGTCAACCGCACTGAGTGGTTGGAAATCTCTCATTTCTTGTCATCACCAACCTAAGACGATCCTATCAGGATCGTGAGCAAAATATTCCTTCTAAGTGTGATTTTATCTTTTGTCAATGATATTCTACCCTCAGATAGGAAATTAAACCCCATTTTAATGCAAAAACTCTGTTTAAATATGGTAGGTGGGGCCCAGAAAACAAGGAGAAAATACAAAGCCAAATAGTTCTGTGTTTGGGCAAGATTCATGCAGGCAGTTTAGAGTTGATCCTTTTTGGCGGGTAAGAGCTGTGTTAAGTACTAAATTTAGCCTCTCTGTAAATCATCCTCTTCTTTCGGCAGCATTACATTCTCCAGTATTTTAAGCCAGTGATTGACAGGCAAAGCTGGAGTGACAAGGGCTCTGTCTGGGACAGGATGCTTCGATCGACCATCCTAAAACTGGCCTGTTACCTGAACCATGCTCCTTGCATCCAGAAGGCAACTGAACTCTTCTCTCAGTGGATGGAATCCAGTGGAAAATTAAAGTAAACCTAGACATCTGTCCTGTTCTTTGTTCCTTTCACTTTGATGCAAAAGTCTTTGATTAAGCAAGATGTTAGATCTGAAACCTTTCAGTGAAGATGGTATGGGGCAGGGGGCATGGTAGGGTAAAGCCATGCTGGGAATTACAAACCTTTGTTTCATGCTAGCATATAGTAAGTGCTCAATAGATTTTGTGGGAAGTGAGATTTAGGTCCCCTTAGTGGGAGGGCTTGGAGGGATTGGCACGGTGACAGAAAGATTGCCAGAAGGTAGAAGTGGGGGGAGGGGGTTGCACAAGCTCCGAAAGTGTGTCTTAAAGATAAAAAGCAATGTGAAATGTATAAGCAGTCAAAACAGCAGTGATCATCTGTTAAAAGTTGGTGTGTTTTTTTTTTTGAGAGGTTACCTTTTAAAAAAGTCTACTTCTTCATCACCCAATACCAGAGACCTGAAATTTGACCCCAGATTTCATATTTGATGAGAAACCAATGACTTGGGGGCATCAAAAGTGTGTATGTGGTGGCAAAATGGATTCTGGTGTTTATTACAATCAGGAAGATGCCCAGCGATCACAGGGATTACGCTGTTTCATAGGACTTTTTCCTTCACTTTGTTCCTCATACTATAGCATTCCGTCGGATGTTTTAGAGGTCGTGTATTCTGTGGGTGCTCACACAGCAATAGGTTGGAATTACCTTTTGGAGCAATATGGACTGTCCATGTCAGGTGCTGAAAAAAAGAAAATTCTGTATGCATTGTCAACCAGCCAACATCAGGAAAAGTTAAAGAAGTAAGTGCATTAATTAAACCAACTTGTTAAAAGTAAACTGATAAAAATCCAATGAAGTCACTAAAATATTGACCACCAACTTCAAAGTCATAAAAGAATTGAATCAAAATTTGATTTGCTTTGAATTTACTTCTGAAAAATACATATGGACAAAATGCAAATGATCAAAACAGATATTCCTAGTTATTAATCAGGTGACCAATATTGGACAAATAGCTACATTTTACTTTCAAAACCTTGGAGAAAAGTGAACGCAAGAATGCATTCTTGGGTATAAGGTGTTGTACAAGATGCTGATTAATTTCTTTGAAATAATAAGTGAATAAAATTACTGCCAGAAAAAAAAGAAAATTTAGCTGGAACATTAAAAATATTAGTAAGGAATTTACTACTGTTTTTGGTAAGTTATAATTCTATCATGCCTCTTTCTTTCTCTTCTACTCTTAATATATTGATAACCTGAGTTAATTTCCATTATATGACACATGCCATGAGAAGTCAAATGATCTTTATTTCTTCAGATTAATTGAACTAGGAATGGAAGGAGAAGTCATCAAGACACAGGAGTTGTCCACTCTTTTTTATGTGATTGCCAGAAATCCAAAGGGGCAGCAACTAGCCTGGAATTTTTTAAGAGAAAATTGGACCCATCTCCTAAAAAAGTTGGTATTCATTTACATCCAATGTGTGTTCTTCTACCTAGATGATTCAGTTACCTGAAACCAAGTACCATGATGCATCCCCCAAAGCACATAAATCTTATTTCTACCCAAATAGTTTGATGAACTCTATTCGTTTGAAAATTTAATACCCTGAATTACTCTGTCCAGATGTGAGGAGAGGAGTGAGAAGTGAGTGGGAAAGAGATTTCTCTCACCCTTCCCAGGCAAAGAACTCCTGGGCCACCATGGTCCTCCTAGCTTCCTCACCAGCCCAGAAGAATCCAAGCAATCCATATATACTGCATCGAACACATTCCGCCTGCTTTGTTCATGGAGAGTTTCAGGAATTTTGATGAACACTAATCCCCACCCTCAGTTCCCCTGTGGAACTGGCTCAGTGGAGAGCTTAGAGGAGATGAAAGAAATCTGATCAGAAGTGTTTTGGGAGACACCCCCTCTTTAAAACTTCATCAGTTCTGCGTCTTTTCTAGGGTTTCAACCCCTGGGAGAACCAGAGTTCACTCCAGCATGCTCTTGGCCCTAAAATATCCCTCAGAAAGAACAAATAATGATTAGACTTCAGTGGAAGGTATAGGATAGGAGTGCTTTCTCTCACAACAAACCCCTGCTAAGGTTCTCAGCTATTTCTTATCTAAAACCAAAATGTCACTTATGAACTATATGGAAAATATCCAGAATCTGAGACCTGTGTAGTCTGCTCTGTTTATTTTAGTGTCAGTTAGTATCTTTGATTTCAGTCACCCCTGGTTCCTCTTCCATCTCATTTGTTAGCCATGAAGGACTTAGAGTCCCCAGAATCTTGTGTAAACAAAAAGAACATTTTCACCCCCTCCCAGGCTTTTAAGGAGTTTGACATCCACATGGGACCAAACAGAAACTGCTTTACTGCTTTAAAAAATGTATATTTTTATTATATATATGTGTGTGTGTGTGTGTGTATATATACATATATATATATGTATATATAATATGTATATATAAAATGTGTGTGTGTGTTTCCTTAAAGATCACTGGAATCATTGGTTGGGTCGTTTGCTTGACTATCTGTTCCCTCCCCTGATATGATCATACTTTTTCTGCAATGCCGTAGATTTCCTTTGTCACTGGAAATGACCCTTGTGCCTGACCATGTGCACAGTCTAGACTTGGAATCATTTCTGGGATGTATCTGTGCTCTGCTCTTTAACACAAATCCCTTGGACTTATGCTATAAATTCTCTGTAGACAACATTGGGGTGAAGGATGAATTCTGGGGCTGGAAATGAAGAGTTTAACCGAATAACATTGGCCCCCACAAAATACAGTTTAAAAAGCAGTGGATCTCCAAAATGGGATGGGGAAGTGTGCAAGATAGTACATGAGAGTGCAAGGAGAACATCTCACTACATATATAAGTTCTTATGCTATTACACTTTCTGTTGAACCTATAACATAGTACATGTATGTAATACATAAGTAAAAATACGTATATTGGGAAGTTCTTCGGCAAAAAATCTTTACCAATAGAGTGCATAATAAAAAAAAATAGAGAATGCTTCTTTAAGCAAAAACATAAATTTAAACACAAACACTACTGAGTAAGATCGTCACACTTCCTAAAAAGTCTTGTAAAATATATTTTTTAAGATTTTATTTTTTTTTTTGAGAGAGAGCGAGCGTGAGTGAGAGAGCATGGGAGGGGAGAAGGTCAGAGGGAGAAGCAGACTCCCCATGGATCTGGGAACCCGATGCGGGACTTGATCCTGGGACTCCAGGATCATGACACAAGCTGAAGGCAGTCACCCAAACAACTGAGCCACCTAGGCGCCCCCAGTTCCTAAATGGTCTTTATCTTCATTTTTATCTTATGGTCAAATTTGATACATTTCATAGCTTTGGGATTTTACTGGATGAATGAGTTATTCTTAGGGTAATTAATAGAATATATTGTATTGCACAAGCTTATCATATAGTTATTAATGTCCTATATTTTAAAAACATATAAAGATAAGGTCCGTATTCCTATTACTTAAATCTGTGGGTTTCCTTCTCATTTTCAGGTTTGACTTGGGCTCATTTGCTATGAGAATGATCATCGTTGGCCCAACATCTCACTTCTCTTCCAAGGAAGAGCTGCAAGAGGTTTGTGACTCTCTTCTGCTAACAACTGAAAAATAAATATTCAAGTTGTAAAAATGAAAGTGAACTTAGATATAATCTGGTGTAAAGTTCTCATTTTATTAAAAGAAAAGGAGTAGTTTGCCCAATGATACATAGCCAGTAAATGGAAGGGACAGGACTAGACCCTCTTAAAATACAGGTGTTCATAACATTCAAAATGAAACTTACACTTCAGAGATGAGTCCTTGCTTATTATTTCCTTCATAGTGTATGATCGCAGAAGTGACTATATTGAAGCTTGGAAGAATACTTAAAGGTCTTTTATTAACAAAACTTACTGTTGTTGATAATTCCACTTTTTAAAAATTTTTTTATTTTTTAATTTTTTAAAAGATTTTATTTATTTATTTGACAGACAGAGATCACAAGTAGGCAGAGAGGCAGGCAGAGAGAGGAGGAAGCAGGCTCCCCGCTGAGCAGAGAGCCTAATTCAGGGCTAGATCCCAGGACCCTGGGATCGTGACCTGAGCTGAAGGCAGAGGCTTCCCAGGGTGGTCTGAGCCACCCAGGTGCCCCTCCACTTTTTTTTTTTTTTTTATTCCTAAGCATTCTAATGTTTTCCATCTTCTTTCCAAAATAAATCTTGAATTATTTACCCTCGAAGGAAACTCAGAATTCTAGAACTTAAGTCTTGGCCCACTACTTACCATATGACTTGGCTCAATCATTTAACATTTTTACCCATAGTGAGCTTACTTGTAAGATGAGTATTTATCATTCCTGTCTTACATTGTTTGAAGATAAAGTGAAATACTAATTAAACCCCCAAAAGACAGGAAAATGACCATTTAAAGTTTGCAAGAGAGAGGATTACTCTGTTGTACATATGATTTGAAACCCTTTGCAAGAACAAGTATTTCGTGAACCATGTCAGTAATTTTTTTCTTGCTTATTTTTCAGGTGAAACTGTTTTTTGAGTCTCTTAAGGCACAAGGGTTACATCTGGATACTTTTCAAATGATTTTGGAAACCATAGCCAAAAATATTAAGTGGCTGGAGAGGAATCTTCCCACTCTGAGGACTTGGCTACTGGTTAGTTCTTAAATGGTCAGTAGAAAGAGCTCATCACATGTGGGCTTGAAGTCAGTAAAGCCCACGTCAAAGTCTTGGGTATTTTGTCTCAACCAGTAAGAAGCCCCAAGAAACCAGCCACCGCAGCTGCCGGCTCTCAGCAGTTGTCTCTAGCTGACAGATGTATGATGTTGAGGTGGGGGAAGTCCAGTTCAGTAGCTTACTTAAATGTAAACTTCCTGAATACTGGAGATATGTGGAGATGTGAATGTAGATATACAGACAGAGCTGCGATAGATTAGCCACATCGCCCACTCCCTACACTGCCTTATAGCATGCTACTTGCTACTTTTTTGCTTTTTTGGTGTTTTTTCTAGCCTTGCTTAGCATCCTGGACTTTGCCCAGCCAGTTTTACCTTCAAGGAAACATAGCCAATTCTCTTTTTAAAAAATCTTTCATTCGCATCCTTTCATTTCCTCCCCCTTTTCCTCCTTCATCTCAGCCCGAATAGTGTTTTCTAATTTTTACCATTCCTGGAAAATTTGAATCCAATTATGAAGTATAAGGATCAGAAAACCAGAGAATTTGTCACCAAATCTCTGATTATTAGAAACTAGGTGTCAGGGTTTACCCACAAAGCCAGGAGGGCTGCTTGGCTTGAGCCTCACTTTCTTTTTTTTAAGATTTTTAAAAAATTTATTTGAGAGAGAGAGAGAGCATGAGAGGGGGCTTGAGCCTCACTTTCTTTTTCTTTCTTTTTTTTTTTTAAGATTTTTTAAAAAATTTATTTGAGAGAGAGAGAGAGAGCATGAGAGGGGAGAAGGTCAGAGGGAGAAGCAGACTCCCTGCGGAGCTGGGAGTCTGATGTTGGACTCGATCCCAGAATTCCAGGATCATGACCTGAGCCGAAGGCAGTGGCTTAACCAACGGAGCTACCCAGGCATCCCCAGAGCCTCACTTTCATTAAGAGCCTCAAGGATAGCCTCCTGAGGTCATCTCCACAGGCAGTAAAATCTGCAGTCATAGAGGTAAAGGAGAGAACAATTATACCTCACCACTTTAAACTGTACACTATCACAGTTTTAAAACATCTTTTGAAAATTGCAAAATTAGATTGTATCGTGTGTATTTCCTGTTAACTTAAGGTTTAATGTAAATATTTAAATGGATCATGTTTTATAAATCAGTTTTAGCAGTTCTTCATATTCTTAAGGGAAACTGGATCTCTGAAATGCTTTTCTAAATGCTTAAATTACTTGTTTTATTAATAAGGTATTTGGAATGAATAAGGAAACCACCACTCTTACATATCAGGTTGTAAATTTAATAAATTCATGTGCCCACATATGGATCACTATGAAGATATAAACATGTTCTAGAAAAATCTGAATCAATACACAGATTAATTTATCTGGGCTATTAAGGGAGGCTGGGATATCGGGGTACGAGTAAGGTGGGCAGAGCGCTAACCCATCCATTTTAGACTGATATCTTGAAGGTTTACAGATCTTTCTCTGGTGCCACGGACAGAGACAGAGTACAGCTTGGATGGACCATTGACATGACCCAACACATTTTGCTAAGTTTGTTTTCAGATCATTTCTTGGAATCTTTGGAGCATCTTTGACTCTAGATTTGACTTGGTTGTGGTCCTACCAAGATCTGTGTAACATGTAATACCCATCTGGAATTAAACGTACTTTCAAATAAAGAAACTGAAAGAGTGAAGAATGTTATTTTTTCCACCAAGATAATGTGTAATTTAAGCAGAAGAATGTGTATGAGTTTTGGTAGATCTCTGCCGTCATATTTATTTCCATAAATAAGTAGTTTCCTTTGTATACTAAGTTATCTATCATAAGTTTCCAAGTTTTTGATTCTCTTCCTTTTAGTTCTTTGTGTAAGTTGTTTTTAAGTTCTTTGTAAGTTCTCAGATTCTTGAGAATTGAGTACAGAAGTAGTAGAAGTAGCAGTTTTATCATTTGTTGAAAATGAACACAGTAAGTACTGTGCCAGTAATGGTTTAACAAATAAGGAATTTTAAAAAAAGAAATCTATTGTACTTAGTGTAGTATTTCAAAATCTTTATGGCAGATGCCAAACCTCCAGCACCAACTAAGACTTGGCTAAAGTTAGTATTACGTCCTTTTACCCCAAATGAACAAATAAGTTGTGAAATACTTATAGACAAGTTCATGAATGGATGATGGAGAGAGCAGACAGGGCTCCAGGCCTGCTGACTTCCCACAGAGACTTGGGAGAATTCTGTGGTCTCCGAAGCCCACTCTGAATGAGAAACCTTCCAGATCAAAGGAGCCTAAAACCAATGTCTTGCTCTGTATGAGAGGCTTTGTGTGGGGGAGAATGGGGAATTCAGCCTTCAAGAGTCCAACTTTACCACCATGATAGGAATTTTTTTTTTCTATTAAAGATTTTTATTTATTTATTTAACAGACAGAGATCACAAGTAGGCAGAGAAGCAGGCAGAGAGAGAGGAGGAAGCAGGCTCCCAGCTGAGCAGAGAGCCCAATGCGGGCCTCGATCCCAGGACCCTGGGATCATGACCTGAGCAGAAGGCAGAGGCTTAAAGCCACTGAGCCACCCAGGTGCCCCATGTTAGGAATTTCTTGTCCTATTTCATGTATACCCCTGTGCATTTTGTTTCTTGCTATGTCGTTGGGTCTATTTTAGGTTCCACAGAATCAGAGGTCTTGATTTTCAGAGGGAAGTTCCTGGAGCTTTTTTGTTTGTTTGTTTTGGGGTTTTTTGTTGTTGTTTGGAGTGGGGTGGGGGGGCTTGTTTCATTCTAACTGTAAGGGGGATCTCCAAATAGTCCTGGAGGCTAGTTTTCCAGTTGAACATTCATGGCTGTCAAACACAAGGCTGCTTAAAATGGCCACATTTTTCTTTGCAACTTCCCTTTACTTACATTTGTTATTGACCTTCTTTCTTCCATTTAACCATGCATCAGTGTTTTCCATTTCAGCATATAAGGGTTTACAACCTTTATGTTTACAGGCTTTAAATAATTTACCTGCTATATTGTCTGCTCCCTGAAAACTTAATCTCATTCATCAAAGTCATGTCTCCAAATCATAAAGAAGAAAGGGCAAAAAATATTATGAAAGGAGTGGGTTAGCTGGGTTGAAGCACATGCGTGTTTTATGTAATCAAGTATTTTAATAGGTAGTGCCCGATTATCTTCCTGAAAGGGGGTTTAATTTATTTTCTTTAAAAAAAAAAAAAAAGATTTATTTATTTGTTTGTTTGTTTATTTGAGAGGGAGAGAAGGAGAGAGAGAGAGTGCCTGTGTTTGCAAGAGCAAGCAGGAGGAGGTACAGAGGGAAGAAGAGAGAGAATCTCAAGGAGACTCCCCCACTGAGCACAGGGCCTGGCTTGGGGCTTGATCCCATGACCCTGAGATCATGACCTGAGCTGAAATCAGGAGTTGAATTCCTAATCTACTGAGCCACCTAGGAGCCTGTAATTCACTTCCTTTTTTATGCCTGTATCCTGTGTCAGTACCAAATGTTAATCTTTTATGTCTAGTAAACTTTCCCTAGTAAAATACAGCTTCCCCAGATGTTTACATAGCTATGCCACTAGTTTCTTTTGGTTGATATATATATATTTTTTTTCTTTTAAGATTTTATTTATTTATTTATTTGACAGAGATCACAAATAGGCAGAGAGTCAGGCAGAGAGAGAGAGAGGAAATAGGCTCCCTGCTGAGCAGAGAGCCAGATTCGGGGCTTGATCCCAGGACACTGGGATCATGACCTGAGCTGAAGGCAGAGGCCTTAACCCACTGAGCCACCCAGGTGCCCCACTTTTGGTTGATATTTGCTTAATGTATTTTTCTGTATCCTTTTACTTTGAATTTTTCTGTGTTTAGTTTCAGATGAGTCTTTCATAGAGAGGCTGTATCTGAATTTTTTTTTTTTTAAGATTTTATTTATTTATTTGACAGAGAGAGATTACAAGTAGGCAGAGAGGCAGGCAGAGAGAGAGAGGAGGAAGCAGGCTCCCTGCCGAGCAGAGAGCCTGATGCAGGACTCGATCCCAGGACCCTGAGATCATGACCTGAGCCAAAGGCAGCGGCTCAACCCACTGAGCCACCCAGGCGCCCTGTACCTGAATTTTGTTTGCTATTGTGTTTCCCAACTTGGGCAAGCTCAGGCTCTCTCATCCATCCTTTCCACTCTCAAAGGCCAAAAAAAATGCCCTCAAGGTGAACGCGGACTTCAGCCTTCTGCTTACCCCTCAGGGTTCCTGCCTTCAATTAGTTTTGATCCATGACTATTTCTTACTAGCTTTCCAGGTCACCAATATATTCAAACAATTAAAAAATTCTTGAATTCTACATTTTTAATTATTCTTAGCAAGAAGGTCACTCGAGGTACCTAGTCTAGCATATTCCCAGAAGGTATAATAATTTATTTTCAACAATGTGCAAATGTCCAACACTTTCACATAAGTGACTCCTTAGGATGGAAATTGGTTTGCAGTATTGACTGCACAGTATCGATTTTTCATAAATAAACTTGTGGGATGCTTAACATTGTATCAGGAAGTTAGCAGTATAAACAGATCATTTGTTCAGGATTTAAATCAGGAAAATTTTCCAATATTCATAGGGAGAAATGACTAGAAAGTCTGAGAAATGTAGACATAATTGACTGGGTGAAAAGAATTTCTCTCTCAATCACTTCTGCAAGCTTTACTTTACAAACATGACTTTAAGGTCTTTTGCTAATTCTCTTTTCTCCAAAAGTTTTCATCTTCTATCATGTTCCCAGATAAAGTCAGGAAACCAGTTTTCGATTCTCAGTACATGATTAATTAATTCTCACCTCTAGGTCTTAACACATATGATTTCCCACTCTTCAAAGTTCATGTCTCCCTCTGTTGAAGTATGCCATATTTATTTCAATGTATCATTTCAGGTTCATGTTTCTGTAAGGGATTCACATTTTGATCCACCTGACATTTCTTTGCAGTCATCTAAACAATGCTACAGTTATGATTACAAACCCCATTTTAAGGTGGGCAGAGTAAATTATCTATGGAAAGACTTAAGGGATACAAAGGACATTATTTCTTGGTTTTAAAAACCACGTTCCTCATTAAATACTGTTCTCTGGTAAACTGAGCTTGGAAATTCTGATTTCTAATTATTCTGAGTTTGAGTTGGGAAAGGATAAGTTGAACACTCTGAACACTCAAATATGGCAAGAGGCAGGGATGGTGGTTGGAGAACTTTTTCTGAAAGAGAAACAATTGTCTTCATGGTCCAAGGCTGTTAGCATATACTTTTATTTTCTTTCTGTTCATGACTCCAGATCTAGGCTCAAAGACTAGTAGTAGGAATAGACTAGAAGGATAAACAAGAGCTTTTTAAGCTGGTAAGGATTAAACAGGTCAAGAGACTCAAGCTGATAAAGATCAAACACAAGTTCTGGTCTGAAACAACTATGCACAGTTCTTGTGAATCAGACAGAGCCCTCAGGAGTCAGACTGGGCAAGTTAATTCAACTCACCCCGAGGACTAAATTAGGGTCACTTAAGCAACAATGAATAAGTTGTTGGTTAATGAGAGAGGCTGTATAGCATTTAAAGGTTTGCATTTGCTTTTTCTTATTCTAACTTGAACCTTAACTATGGGCAATAGTTATGATACTACCGATCAAAGCACTATTTTACTTTTATTTTATTTTATTTTGTTATTTTCCAAAGCACTGTTTTAAAAATAATGTTCTATATTCTAGTAAAGCCATTACCTGGTAGAAAAAGCATCTTCTTCTCCTAGTTTCAGGTAACTGTTTCTCTGGGCAGCCTAGCTATTTGGATTTTAAGGCCAAGGGGAATATACACACGATTGTCTCCTCCAACTCACTGAGGACCTAGATAGAAATAACAATTTCTAGTGTTGCCCTTGCAAGTCCAGATCTAAAAAATGCTATCTAAAAAAAGGAAACCACATATACTTCTTTTTTTTTTTTCCCCAAATACATCTTCTCTTATCCAGTTGGGTTTCTTCTATAATTTCACCATTACAGATTCATTCCTTTGGGCTAATAAAAGCTCAAGTATTCAATTGTAACTCATTAGTCATGCTTTAGTGAGACTTTTTAATTTTGTTTAAATGAATACTTATTTAGTTCTTTAATAGCTAGCTGAGAAAAGAGCCCTAAGGGGAGAGAGAAACCTGAAGCTGGGAGAGAGGATTGGGGTGAGTGGGTTCTGGGACAAGGACAACACTCCAGAAAATACTGGTTTGGTAGGAAGCTCTGGAAGGCAGTATCTGTTACTTACTCAAGGGTATTATATACAGGTGGCATTTGATAAATATTTGTTGACTGTGTGAAGCAGCATTTATAACTGAGGAAGCAAAATGGAAAATGGGACCTAGCAGAACTCAGAGCCCCCTACTTGTCAATTTTGCCCCAGCCTGATCCTGCTAGTATATTTTTATATTTCTGTGTCATGCATTGTACACGATGCATATGTCCTGGGTACTTGTCCCGACTGGCCCAATGTATTGCAAGCACCTTAAAAGTAAAAATGTCTTTCCTGTTTTGTTTTTAGTCTCTTTGGTGTTCTGCGCACCATGGGCACTCCACAAATGTTGCTGACTGACTGACAGCCTGTGCTGGCAGCTATCAGCCAGAGGGAGGGAAAAAGCATCTGAGTCATCCCAGAGTCAGCCAAGAATCACAGTCAAGTGTAATTTTCGGTATAAATATTACAGTACCTTTTCATGCTCAAAAACAAACACAAAACCTGAAGGACACATTTAACGGGAAGGAATCTTAGGCTCTGTGTTAGCAAGGCTGCTAGAAAGAAAGGAGAGGGAAAACTGAATCAGAATCTTCAGGAGTGTAAACATCTCCCTCGAAAGAGCAGGTCGATCAAAAATGCCAGCTAGACATAATTTCTAAAAATATCATTTATATCTTCTGACTTTTATAGAAGGGGACCTATGATTGGTTTTCATAGCTAGAAGCAGGGCCTACCGTCCCTGACACTTCCTAGCCTGGCTGGGACCCATTAAATGACGGAGGGCTTAGATATCAATATCAAGAACTCAGTTTCAGGGGCGCCTGGGAGGCTCAGTGGGTTAAGCCTCTGCCTTCTGCTCAGGTCATGATCTCAGGGTCCTGGGATTGAGATCACATCAGGCTTTCTGTTCAGCATGGAGGCTGCTTCCCTCTCTCTCTGCCTGCCTCTCTGCCTACTTGTGATCTCTCGCTCTCTGTCAAATAAATAAATAAGTAATATATATCAGCATCATATAAATTTGTTTGCACTCACGTTATGCATTGCAAGTCTAAGCGTTTTTTTTTTTTGCATGCAATATTCATAGTATTAAAATTTCACAGTTCCCATCTAATAGTAATAGCAAATCCATCCTTAGTGCTTATTTTGTGCCAGTCTCTGTTCAAAGCACATTTGAACATTTGTGTTAATTTGTCTTATTCTTATTCTTACAATAACCCTAAGAGCATGGTACTTATCTACTCAATTTACAGAGGAGAAAATGAAGCTGAGGAAGATTAAGCATCTTGCCCCAGTCCCAGAGGCAATGGTTTTTTAGGACATTTAGAGAGTGCATCTATCAACATGGTTCTTTTAGAACATTTTTATCACTCCAAGAAGAAGTCCCCCATACCCATGAGCAGTTGCTTCCCATTCCTCCCTCTCTTCCATCTTCAGCAACCACTAATCCACTTTCTCTATCATTTGGCCAGGCTGAGCTTTTCATACAAATGGAATAATACAATATATGGTCTTTTGTAACTGGCTTCTTTGATGGTCATTTGTGTTGTTTACACTTTTTGGCTATTATGAATAATGCTGCTATGAACATTCACACACAAGTTTTTGTATAAACATAGATTTTCAATTATTTTGGCTGTATAGCTAAGAATGAAATCCTGGATCACTTGTTAACTCTATGTTTAGCTTTTTGAGAACTGCCAGTCTATTTTCCAACACAATTGTATCATTTTATATTCCCACCACAGTATATTAAGTTTCCAATTTCTCTAGATCTTCACCAACATTTATTTTGTCTGCCTTTTTGATTCTAGCCTTCCTATGCCAGAACCTTGCCATGCTGTGAAGTGGCTCCTCATTGTGATTTTGATTTGCGTTTGTTTTATGATTAATGATATGGACCATCTTTTCATGGGTTTATTGGTCATGTGTATGTCTTCTTTTTTTTTTTTTTAATTTAATTTATTTGTTTGACAGACAGATTACAAGTAGGCAGAGAGGCAGGCAGAGAGAGAGAGAGAGAGGAGGAAGCAGGCTCCCTGCTGAGCAGGGAGCCCGATGCGGGGCTCCATCCCAGGACCCTGGGACCATGACCTGAGCTGAAGGCAGAGGCTTTAACCCACTGAGCCACCCAGGTGCCCCATGTATATGTCTTCTTTGGAGAAATGTCTATTCAGAGCTTTTGTTCATGTTTAATTGATTTATCTGTCTTTTATTATTGAGTTTTAAGAGTTCTTTATATATTCTAGATGTAAGTCCCGGTGAGGTATATGACTTGCAGATATTTCCTCCCATTCTGTAGGTTGTCTTTTTACTTCTTACTGCTATCCTTTGAAGTTACATCTTTCTTGATACTTACCTTCAACTTTATTTCTGTTAGGAAGATGCTGTTATAATGAGTTGAATAGTGCATCCCTTCCCAACCAAAATTCACATGTTGAAGTCATAACCATCATTACCTCAGAATGTGACTTTGCTGGAAATAAAGCCATTGCAGATGTAATTAGTTAAGATGAGGTCATACTGGAGAAGAGTGGGCCCCGATCCAACATGACTAGTTCCCTTATTAAAAGGGAAAATATGGACACAGGTGTGCACACAGGGAGAATGCCATTTGAAGGCTGGAGTTATTCTGCCACCAGCCAAGGAAGCCTAGGATAGAGGCCTGGAACATACTTTTCCCTGGTCCCTTCAGAGGGAACATGGCCTTGCTGATTCCTTGATCTTGGGCTTCTAGCCTCCAGAACTATGAGGCAATAAACTGTTGGCAATACATTCTGAGGCAATAAATCTTCTACCTAGATTGTGATACTTTTTTTGTAGCAGCATTTGCAAACTAATATAAATGCCTAATTTATTTTTCCATTTTAGTAGTTACTTCCAGATCAGCATTTGAAGTTTAATAATATATCATTTCTTGGTTTGGAATCTTAATCTCATTGATCAATTACATCAAAAGTTACATCGCATTGGGCTCTGTCTTTACTTTTCCTATGACAAGTACCTTAGGGTTTAAAGAAATTATTATCAAATTATTATTAAAATATACCAGCGTTTATAACCTTCAGTGGACTAGGTTGCCTACTTGACATTTTGGTTACTTGACTCTCCCTTTTCTCTTTTAAATAATAAAAATGATTTTATCCAAGTTCCCCCCATTTCCCCCTATGAAACAAGGCAGTGATCCTAAACTCAGCATTCCTAAACTCTGCTTTGTTTAAGAAATCAATCATAGTAACCCTGTTTTTATTTCCAGTGTTTGGCTTAGAAATGTACAAAATTCAGTTTGGCAGTTGAAACCTAAGAAGGGTTCTAATGGGGGATTTTTGAGAAAGGTTTCCTTGCTCTTGAGAAAGAGACCAAAGAAAATGTTCCTTCTCCCTTCTCTGATGCCATCCCCTATCTGTCCACGAGACACTCAGTCTTATGGAAAATTGCTCCCAGAGCAGACAGAGTGAGAAGCAGGGTTCTTGGTAAGGTTGGGAGCAGTAACTAGAGATTGTCTTATCTCTGCATTTATGTGAGATGATAAATTTCCTTATGTTTATGCTAATTTGATTCAACATTTTGGTTTTTGTAGCCCAAAGCATCTGAACTACTATATAACTGTTCCTTCCTAATAACCTTTCCGTTTATTTAGCTGAATCTTTTTGCTAATGTCTAAGCTCTACCAAAACTCTGTTGGATAATTATGTTGCTTTCTTTCCTTAGTGCTCTAAGCATTTCTAGATTTGTGATAGCTTCAACATCACTAATTGAGGCACAGCATGTGTGTTGAAAATAGGTGACCAGTGTAATTAGATATCGACTCCTCTCATCCTTAGGGTGACTGGGTAGAAGTCTGGGATAGCTGGAAACCTCAGGGTGGTCATCTCGGTCCTGGAAGCAAGCAGCATCCTCTACTTATTCAAGAGTGCTGAATAAACAGCATTTCCTGAGGTATACACTGAATTAATGTATTGTTTAGTTTATTTTAAAATAATTAGAAAACATATTTAATAACGTTAAACTTAATAAAAGTTCACATGGAATATCAGTAAATTGGAACATCAATTAAATAATTAATGGAACAGTCTTCCAGTAGCCTGAATTTAGCTATAATTCTCTTTACCCTTTATTTCTTGTGTATTATTGTCATTGGCCCTAAATTTGCTGTGGGAATAGGGAAGCAATAAACTCAAGAGCACTGGTTTAGAACATAGACCACCTGAGTTCCAGTCTGCATCTACCATCGGACTGTGAGTGACCAACCTTTCCAGAATTCATCTCACCTATTAAATCAAGACTTGGATGAGTTGATCCATGGCAGACCCAGTTTTTATTTTGATGAAAGTTTCTATATTCATTGTTTAGCAAATTTGCTGCTTCTTTATAAATAAATGCTGTTTGTTACTCAGGGAGCTTACATTTTTTCCTCTTGTGTTATTTATTATATAATTAGCCCTCCAAATACTTTGTTTTCAAATGTTAAACGGTAAGGATTTTGAAACTAGATGGGTATAGCAGATAATGTCACACTATCTCCTCTGATAATGAATAGTAACTTCATAATAATTTGAAGTATTAGATCCTTAAACTAAAAAAGCCGCTCTGTGTAGGAGGACAAGAGGAGGTTAATGATCGAAACAGAACCAGCAGCAAATTTATGAAATTGTGTTTTCTCAGAAAGTCTTCATGAAGTCAAATGTAAAGTGGTATCCAAACAAACAAAAACAATACCACAAGGAAATCCCAGAATAAAGCAAAACAAAATTTATTATTATTCTTTTGAGAATAGGCAGGATTATGAAACCTTTGGGTTGCTCGTTTTTTTTTTTTTTTTTTTTTTACCTCCATTACAAAACCACAGGTCCGTAAATGTCCTTAATGTGTGTGTGTAGGAACGGGAGGGATGGAAGGCAAGAGGTTGGCAAAGAGGTAAAGAAGTTATTTATCTCTTTCTCAAATCTCAGGAAGACATGATGCCCCACCTATATTTGCTACTGCAGTGGTGAAGCGTTTTTACCACAAGCCTGCAGAATTTAGGTATTTAAGACAAAACACAAGATAACATGTTTCACACTTAAAAGCATGATAGACTCTGGCTTACAGGTAAGGTGAGGTGAGGAGACTTAACACTCTGTGTTGTTTTAAATATCTCTGATACTAAGTGCTTTGGCTGCAAAAAATAACTCCAAAGGAACATAACCTGACCTAAAGTATAAGGATGAGTCTCTTATCTGAGCAATATAAGGTATGGAGTCCTTTTAACAAAATCCAGCCCTGCATATACTATATAACCTCTGAACACCATTGGCACCAACCCTGTGGTTCACTTCCTGTTTGGGATTCTGAAGTGCCCTGGGGGAGGGAGGGTGCCAAGGGCTCTGGCTATGCATAACAAGGTAGGGAGAGAGTAACTTTGAGGTATCACAGGATACAGACATCTTCTCCGGAATTATCACAAACACACTATTGTTTCTGGCAGAATTCAACATTGCATATGAACTAGAACCCTAACTACCATTGCATATATTCCCATATGCATTCATAAATTATTTATTGCATACTTACCTTGGGTTAGGATACTGCCCTTAAAAAGGTAGTAACTCTGCCTTCATGGAGCTTGCATTCTTGAGAGGGAGACTGATAATGAGGAAACAGCAAACAGAGAGTTTTCAGAGTGAGGAGTGCTGTGAAGAAAAGCAGGGCCGGGTCTTTAGAGAGGAGACTGTGTTTGTGGCTATTTTCCGTTGTGTGGTCAGGGAAAGGCTCTCTGCAGAGGTGACATTTGAGCTGACACCTAAAGGACAAGAAGATACCAGCAGGCAAAGTACCAGGCAGAAGGAATCGTTCTTGCGCAAGCAACATGCAAGGGGAATGGTTAACAATGCTGGACGGAACTTGCGGACTTCCAGGAACCGCAAGAAGGCCTCTGTGGCCAAAGCATCCTGCGCGCGTGTAGAGGAGGATCCAGTTAGACCAGGAGTTTCACTTTTATTTTAAATGATGGGTATCCATCGGAGATTTTAAAGATGGAATGTTAAGAGCGTGATTTAATACAGTTGACATTTAATAATAAACTTGCATTCCGATTTCACTTCTTTAAAACCTCATTTCTAATTCCTTACGGGTCAAACGACACCCCAGCCATCCCTGTTTGCCCAGGCGGTTTGCGGTTGCCGCCGGCTTGTTTGCACCCGACGTCCTGCTTTTAACAGCCTCAGAGGAGTGTGTGACAGTTGGCAGGCGCAGTGAGGCACAGCCAGAGCCAAGTCGCTGCAGGGGCCAGGGCTGCGGGGCGGGGGCAGGGGGGTGGGGGTGGGGAGGAGGGGAAGGAGGCTGTGGCTGCGCGATGGGAGGGCAGAGGCTTTCACTGCGAGCGTGGCGGCGGCGCACACTTCGAATAAGGGATAAAGAAGCGGGCCCCTACGAACCCGGGGTCCCTGGGGCCCTGGTTGTTCCATCCCGAAGGGTCGCCGGGTAATGGCTGGATTTGACATTGAAAACAATGCTGGCTCGCGGTTGGAGGCAACGGCGAGAGTAGAGGAGGCAGAAGCAACTTAGAGTTTCCGCTTCAACTGGGTAGCAATGTCTGTCCTGTCCGCGGGCCCCATGCGGCTGTACCCACTGGAGCCGCAGGTGTTGATTTAAAGCTCAGCTCCAGCAGGCCTTCTGCTCGCACACTGCGGCGCCCTCACCCACGGCGAATCCAGCTCCAGGTTTTGTGATCCGCTTTGCTTGTAGAGGCCGCGCCCTGGACTGCCCGGGGTAGGACTGGAACCTACGTGTCTGGGGCCCAGCGGGAGTCCCCGCCCTCCCTTCGGTCTCCCGGCCTCAGACCCGTCAGGGACCACTCTGGTGTGGGCCGGCAGCGGTTCCGGGATGACCCACAGCACCTGCTCCCACTGGCCTTGGCGAAGTGAGCAATCCCGAGCCAGTCTCCGCAGGGAAACCGAAGCTTCGAATTCCGGAGAGCGACTCTCGCCCGCCGGCGGCAGCTGTGCCTCCAGATCGCGGCCTCAGTGGCACCTCTCGGCGAAGCCTCTCTTCACCAAGCTGTCCGCACTAGCTATCCACTCACTCTCCCATCACATCACCCTAATTTAATGCTCAGCGGGACATTTCTTTCAGTCTTGTGTGCCTTCTGTGTTTCTTGTCTGTCTCTGGAATGTCCACTACAGGGGGCAGTGGTCGATGTTTTGGGGCGCAGTATGGGGTTCCCGGCGCCTAGGTCCCGGCCGGGCCGGGATGCAGTAGACGGTCTTCTTTGCTGAATGACTGAATACTTGCCCCCTGTATTGAAGAGCCTGAGCCCCTGGTCTTCCTGGAGGGGCGTGGCTTTTCAGGCCCCGCCCAGGAGGCTGCTCCCACCTCTAACCCGCTCCTCCCCTTCCTCTCCGAGGAGTTGGCCTCGGGCCGTGCGGTGTTTTTCCCTTTGGCCTCCCTAGCTCTTGCTGCAGCTGTTGCAAAAACCCGGAGCAGCGGAACCTCAGAGCGGCGGAGCGGCGCCGTCTCTCGCGGCACCTCCCCGACAGCCCTTGGCGGCCGCGCTGGGCATGCTCAGTCGACAGGGCCGCTTCAGTTCTTGGAGTAGGAAGCTTGGGCGCTTCGGCTGTAAGGAGCCGCGGCGGGGGGAAAATGGATCCCTTTACTAATGGTGAGTAGGCAGCCAGAAGCGTCGGGTTTGGGGCTCTTTTGGGGTGCAGAGGGACGTTGGCCGTGGAGACACGCGGAGTCGGACTGCAGCCGCCCCCACCGTGGGTTTCCCACGAGGGTTTGGGGGCGGTGGAAGCGGACTGGGGGAGGCAGCTGAAGGCTGGGGCGGGGGTGGTCAGAGGCCGGCGCGGACCGGGGGCTGGCGTGAAGGTCAGTGCCACCATCTGCCGAGGGCCTGGGGGCGTCGGGTGCCTCCAGACCCCAAACTGCGCTGCGTGGCCAGGTGGGTGAACACCAAAGTTTGGGCTGCTTTGCGCAGAGGAGGGGAAAGTTGGCCTTCTGGGTTTGCCCGTGGAGAAGGTGGTGTCTGCCCGCGGCTCTTTTGGCAGGAAGGGTTAAGCCTTGGCCACTGCCAAACCAAACTTCTCTTGTGCGCAGGGAGCTGTCCCCCCCTGTCCTTCCGCGCGAGTTGCCTGCGTGACTTTTCCTAATAGGGCGGGGAGGGGGTGGGGGGCTTGGCAGGTTAATTTAGTGGAAGGAAGGGAAACTTGCAGAAAGGCTTGCTTGGTCCTGCTCTGCGAGGAGGTGCCTGCCCGCACTGTCACCCTCCTGTCTTGGTGAGGCGCTCCCCAGGTCGTTCACGCTACCGTTCACGGGCTCCCGATAATACCAGTTTTTTCAGTCGAAGACTCATTAAATATCGGGGTCCGTCATGGTGATATCACAATGTGTCTTGAGGCGAGAGTCAAAGCAGGAGCCTGCAGGACGCCCTGCAAAACAGCCACAGCTCTTCACTGAATGGACAGAATAAATCCCACCCTAGTTAAAACCGATGGCTTTTGTTTGGACCAGACGTGCCCGAGTCACAACATAGGGGTGAGATGTCTTACCATTTTGTGGCCTTGAGTATATGGATTCCCTTTTTGGGACAGAAAGTAGGAGGAATGCCAGTAAGGGAGAATTCACTTTATAATTAGACGATTCACTCTGTCGTTGACCTGTGTTTTCTTGTGGGAGGTTGGTGACTTCAGGTAGACTGTTTGTCGCATGAGTAGAAGCCAGCCTCTGCTCTGGTTTAGGTGGGCCACTTGCCCCTCAAGAGATAGAGACCTATATATATATATATATATATATATATATATGTCTCCATTATAACCCAAACCATTGCCAGACTTTGTTGTATGCTGTTTCATTCATGGGACTGCAAATTACTCATTATATTCTCCCTGCCCCTAATTCAGAATGCTTTATTCTACTGCCATCTTCCTGTCTGTACTGTCTAATTAGGCTTAATGATAGTAACTTTAATTCTGAATTTTCTTTCTCATTCAGGTTCTATTTGTAATTTCTAAGGCTCTAAGAATAGTTGGGTAAAGTCCCTAAGAGAATTAAGGAATACGGAGCTGAAGGTAAACTTAGAGACCTTCTAGTATTTTAAGTGTAAAATATGTTTAATACAAATCGTTAAATCATTTCACATGAATATTCCAAGGCTTTTGCTTTGTCCTAGGTGGAATACTTGGAGCTTCCATGTTTGTCGGATTTTAAATGTGAACTTTCACTTAAAAAAAATTCCCCGCAAGGCTGAGTCACCTATTTGGTCAAGACGAGTGCTAGTTGATTTTGCGGCTCTGTGCCTACAGAATTAAACTGCATTTGCAAATCCTCCAACTGGGGTCTTTTCTCCCCTTTTAAAATGTGTTCCTCTAAATGTTAATAGTTGGAAGTTGAATTTTTAATCCTTTTGCTGTCTATCTTCCAGATTTTCAGAATCTGCTGGAAACAGTTTGACAGTGCATCAGTTTAGTTAATGCGTTAATCACTTGTTGAGGGCTTATCTTAAGTGTCCTTTAACAAGGAAATAGAAACCATAACATCTAAAGCCAACCAAATATTAGCTTCTAGCAACTTGAGATGCTTTTCAGATTTAAGGTAGACTGTTTATTTATTTCAGAACTTTTGAAGGATAGCTGTAGAATTTTTCTAGTGTCTTTAAACAGGACTTGCTTAAGTAGGTTTATCTTTTTACTTAATCCTATTTAGTACAAACGATCTGTACAGCTAATTCTCCCCTAGGTCTGGGTGTTTTGGTGCAGAGTATTTAATTATCCCTAGAATTTATAATAACAGGATTTATCAAGCTTGATATTGGCTTTTGCACATTCACCTTCTTCTAATAAAATATTCACCACGTACACTTTCTCATTTAAGCCTTGCTTATAGAGAGAGGTGTGAAAGCTTAGCAAAACCAGTTTCAGCAATTCAGAACCACTTGTCTTTCAATTAAAACATTGTCAATGGTTTCACCCTCTGACCTAGAAATTTGTAAAAGAGGCAGATATAGTTTCTCTTTCGTAGTTTTTAACTTTCAGTACTCATCTATTCCAGTAGGGCTTTCTGTGCTTTCCCTGTTTTCCATCAAAACTTGCTGCTCATATGTCTCATTTGTCTTGGGCCCTGCTCTCTGCCTGCTAATACTGGGTTCATTTGATGAATATCCTATGTTAACCTGTCCAGGTAACATACTGCTACAACCTGTTAAAAGGCTTATCTCCAGAAAGGGTTTATAAGAAGGGACCTTAGTGCCAGCAATTCCCATTTAGCTCAGGAGATATTTTTTTTGATCTTGCCCTTGGGAGGGGACTGCTGACTATTACACTGCAGACTATATCCAGTCTGGCTTTGGATTCTTGGTGACTTTTTTTATGGGGGTAAAGATGTACTGGACTAGTACTCAAGATTGGTTTGGCAGTAACTATTATGTCCTATTAGGCAATTAGAGGTGAAACTCTTAGGAAGTAGTGGTTTATATATTACTAAAAGAAAAAAAATTGATGGCAACTCTATAGATGTTTTGATAGATGTACTAGATTGGGGCAAGTAGTTATTTGATTATTTTATTTCTCTTTATTTCTTCTCCTTTACATGTAGGATTAGGGTATTTGAGAATAATTTAAATTCATGTTAAGGACTGTAAATGCCAAGGCTCAGTCTTAGGATCTGATCAAGGAGTTCTGAGGTTAGGGCTAGAAATGTGTGACTTCATTTTGAGGATACTAGAAGTATTCACCAGAAGGGAGCTTTTGAGAACTTTATTAGGTCAGCAAATTCAGGATTTGGAAGCATACTTATGGAGAAGAACTTTTTCTTTTCCTGATATATATTCATCATTTTTTTCTTATGAACAAAATTCCCAGGAATCACTTTGGTAGTACCACCTGATATATAATCAAACAAGGGGGATTTACCTGTCTTGCAAACTATCTTTGTTTTGCTTTCGGATTGGCATCCAATTGGAAGTATTACCCAGCTTCCAAAATGGGAGGTCTGGAGAACAAATTCGATATTCATGGGTTGAAAGGCAGTATCAAATTGTGATTTCATTTCTTGATCTTACAAATAACAGTTGTCCTATAGCTGTGCGTTTCTTTAAAAAAAAAAAATAGCATGGTCAGTCAAAAATATGAGCTTACCACATTTTGTGTGTGTGTGTTATATATATATATATATATATATATATATATATATATATATATATGTTTCTTTTCTATGATAAATGGCCACATTGAAAGAAAATCCTTAAAATGGAAGATCATTGTTGTTCTTTGTAATGAATGGAATATAAATAAAATATGTTTTTATCCTTCTGTCTTGATTTTTCTATTTCAATTAAGTGAAATATGACTTAGATCAAATGTTAACATCTTTTAATATTATAAGGTTGAGGATGTAATTAGAAACTATTCAGTTTTTAAGGAAAGCAGTAGGGGGAAAGTCCTTTGCTTTGCATAACAATTTCCAAAAAAGTGTGTTTTGAGACAAACAGCGTATTTTAGGAATGATTAAAACCAGTGATTTTTTAAAAAAGATTTTATTTATTTGACAGAGGGAGAGAGACAGCACAAGCAAGAGGAGCAGCAGGCAGAGGGAGAACCAGGTTCCCTGCTCAGCAGGGAACCTGACGTGGAACTGGGTCCCAGAACTCTGGGGTCCAAATGCAGTCGCTTAACCAATTGAGCCACTCAGGCATGCCTAAAATCAGTGATTATCACTTATCTATAGAGGATCCTTGAGAGCTGAAAAATACATAACCAGAAAGATTGGTTATAAGGAAATTATCATGCAGAAATAAGCCAGGGGTGATTTCCTCTTCAGTAATTCATGTGAACACTGTCTTTTGAATGCCCACTTACAAGTAGATTTTCTGCTGGACACACTTGCAGGAAACCCACAAACCTGTTAGCAGATAAAGCTGACCTCAGTAAGAGAAATGAAATGGAAAAATCTAGTTTTGCTTTCATGCTAATGTAAGACTAGGAAATACAGAAGAAACAAGAAAGCAATAAAACTTTAAGATAGTTTTCTAATTGTGAAATAAATGTACCAAATTGTCTTTATAACCTGTTCCTGTAACATATGTCATCAGTAAGTTCACATTTGTGATGATTCAGTGTAATACTCCTGTTAGGAACCAACAGCATTCTGAACCTTCTCTATGGAAGTATTAGGAAATTGCAATATGGAGGAATTCAGCCAGGGTTACTCCTGAAGTTATGATGGAGCTGGATTAGGCCCATGGTTCTTGGCAGCTGAGGTTAGGACGGTGTCACTGTGTTCTGTCAGTTACCTCATGTCTTGAAACTGTGAGAGGTTGGAACTAGAGCTAATAATACTAGTAGATCTTTCCATAATATTATTGGAGCAATCAGAGAAAGTCTTTTTTTTTTTTAATTTGAATTCCTAGATATGTACATTTACTGAGTGTTCACAAGAAACCAGGGGGGGGGGGCATCTGGGTGGCTCAATGAGTTAAGCCTCTGCCTTTGACTCCGGTGGTGATCTCAGGGTCCTGGGATGGAGCCCCACATCAGGCTCTCTGCTCAGCAGGGAGCCTGCTCCCCCCCCCCCCCTGCCTCTTTGCCTACTTGTGATCTCTTTCTGTCAAATAAATAAATAAAATCTTTAAAAGCAACCAGGATTGGGCATGAAGGAAAATTTTGGAGCCTTTGTGGTGGTTCAGCAACTTGCGTGTCTAGTGGACTTTGTAAAGTCACTCATTGCTTTACAATTGCTGCTCATTGCCCTGGTCTTTCTATTCAGCAAATATGACAGAAACAAAGTAGTTTTTGTTCCTTAGTCTATGGTAAGGATTTCCTTGTAACCTGATTCATTGTAATCCATTTGTGATTGTCCTGGGAGCACCTGTAGGACTTTGAATCCAAAGATCTTTAGGAAAAACAGAACAACAACAACAACAAAAACCCCAAAGATCTTTAGGGAAAACTGGGACTTAAGAGTTAGTGATGAAGATGAAAGAAATGTAGAGATTAAAGGTAAAGCAGGAGGCTGATAAGCAGAGATTTCCAAAATGGTCATATCTTGAGCCTTACTCATGTTTGGCTGAGAAATGAGTTTACTTTGGGGATCAGGACACTGACATATGAGGTCGAATGATGGAGGAATTGGGTTTGGAAGAGGCAAGCAGGTGGGACTGGTTAGAGAAAAGCAATTGAGGGTTGAGGGGATGAGTGATTTAAACTGGCGTTTGGAAGCCCTGGCAGGAGATAGAAAACATTTGCCTCAAGTTAAATTATTCAGTGTACTTCTCTCTCTGATAGTAAAAATAATCCATTGTCTCTTTTAAGTTAAGACCGTTCACTATCTGGCTGGCTCAGTTGGTACAAGCATGCAACTCTTGATCTCAGGATTGTGAGTTCAAGCCCCACATTGGGCATGGAGACTACTTTAAAAAAAAAAAAAAAGGTCTGTTCACTTTCCTGAATGTTTTAGATTTCAAGAAAAACGTTTCTAAGAGGAATGTAGAGCCATTGACTTTGTAGGAGCATCGTGATCGCAGTTACTATTTTTTAGTGCCTGGTTTTGCTTCCCTTTTCTACTGATGCTTATGATTGAACAGTGAACCAATTAGTTTTTACAAATTTCAGCCTTAGCATCTAAACTAGGAAGAAACCAGTTCACTTACCAAATAAAGAAAGTTCAGGCTTCTAAGGGAGTTTGAAAAAACAATGGTGAAAGAAGCAAGTTCAATAGTAAAAGACCCTTTGAAGTTCTTTTCCTTTAGTGTGTATTGCTTAATGAGGGTCTCCTGAGCATTCCTTTCACAAATTTCAAGAATGCAGCCACCAAAATAAAACTTAAGCTAATTGTTTGGCCTTTTTGTAAGTTGAGGGATTGGATGGTCCAGAGTTTTCTCTAGACCCCTGGTGCTGTCCACGGAAGCCAAGCCAGTGATCTGGGTTGAAGGGAGGTAAAGGCTTCCTAATGATCTATGGGGAGAATTTCAAAGCTGGGCTAACAGGAGAATGGGAAGTGCAGTGAGAGAATGGGTACGTTTGTGGATTGGGTGTGCTCTTTTCCTTCTTGGCCCTTGCAGCAGATACTAACCAGGGCTGCGTGGTAGTGTTTCTTAGACCAGCTGCCTCTGGTCTCATTCACTGGGCAAGGAGATTTTGAGCCATGGTATTTCTCACAGCTGACACTGTTATTTCATAAAATTTAAATAAGTTGTTAGAACAGCAGCATCTCAGCAGCATTACACCATTCCTAGGTTCTTTTTAGAGGAAAAATGCATAGTGATTAGTGGAGTAATTGAGGACAGCTAAATGCTTTAAAGATCTTTTTTTAACTTGTTATTGGTAGTATGATTTGAAGACAGAAGTAGTGTAATCCTTGTCTAGTTTCTTCTCATTCCATAATTGTCAAAATGTCCTTAATGGTTAAGTAAAGGAGGCTGCTATGAACCATGGAGCTTGGTGGAAGGAACCAGTATGTTCAAGATTTATCAAAATAATATCCATGAATTTAGGCTGATTCCACTTTATACTTGTTAGCACTATTTTCTCTGGCCTTTAAATTAAATGCTAAGTACGTAAGCCCTTTGGGCCACTGACATTGTCCTTTTAGTATCTAGACTGAGTGGCTAGTTTGAAAAAACAACTCAGTGAGTGTAGAGTATTTGAGTGTTAGTGGAAGGGACTAAGGGATGCTTTGCTCTTTAGAATAGGGCCTTGCGTCCATCTCTATCAGTACAGGCTACTGAGAGGCTTGGTAAGTTGTTATTCGGGGGAAGTACACAGAAGAATAATCGAGTGTCGAAGGAGGGTACACCCAGATTTGGGGATTAGATAATAGTGTTTTGAATTAGGTAGAAGTAAGCAAATGTTCACTAAAATATGGCTAAATTTGCTTCAGTGCAGTTCATTGCAGTTGGGCACATAGCTCTATTCTAATTAATTGTCAATTTAGGAAACACTGAGATAAAGACTTGAAGAATTCATGCATAGAAGCTTTTCTTGGCAGATAATGAGATGACAATGACTATTAGTAGACCAAAATGTGGTTACAAACCCAGACTTTTGGGTAATCGTCATATATTTTTAAATGAGTTAATGATAGTCAAAGTGACCCTCAGCAAGTTGTAAATTGATATCAACGTTTTTGCTGTGAAGATTCAAGATTATCATCTCCCTTGCCTTTTATCAGTCTGGTGAATCAGATGGAAAAGTGTTTCAAAATTATCAGCAAAATAGTCTTTTCAAATCCATCTGACATCAGCTCTAGCAAATTTATTCACCAGTTGAGGTCTTTTCTAACCCATAAGCTTTCTGCATACATTGAAGAGATCTCATACATTTTCTTTGTGGATCTCCATCAGTGGTTATGCATTCTCTTTAGATCACTCACAGATATTCTTTAGGCCTAAATCCATTCTTCATTTCAAATAAAGAATTATGATAGGTTAACATTCTTTTGAAACTACAAATAATTGATGGAATTAAAAATAAACTTTGAACTTTTGCTCTTCAGAAAGTATTTGCAGTTATATAGATTTTCATGAGAGATTAATGAGCTCATGTATTTAGGCATCATTAACAGTTTCAGTTATTTGTACAGCTAAGTCTTTCTCAGAGGTCCCCTGAGGATTGTCAAGGGCTGGGGGGCCTGTGTTACAAGGAAATGAAAAAAAAAACAAACAAAAAAAAACCAAAAAACCAACCAAATCTGATAAAGAGTATAACTTTGATTGGAGTACAAGTTGATATAAATATAAACATTATAGTAAATGATTTAGCTTAGAAAAGGAAAATGATTAGAAAAGGAAAATGAAATTGAAAATTAAGCTCAATAATTTTATTTTTACCCGAAGGATAAATTAGTTAACTTTTAAGGGCATGAGATGGCATATCTTTATGTAAATTCTGTTCATTAGGACAGTATTCTGCACTGTTTGTATTCCTTAGTCCATGGGATATCATGTTACACTTGTTAATTGATGTGTTTTAGGTGTCCTCTAGCCAGAATGTTAACTAGAGTATTTCCTCTGTGGAATCGACAATGTGTTTGAATGGTGGTAGAATTAAATGATTTTTGTTAGGACTTTGTATTTTATTGTAAATTTTATATTTTCTCTTGGTTCTTTATTAATTTCATTCTAACTAACAACCAGAGAAAATAAATACAAGAATATATACATATATACACAGAATTTACTGTTCAAAACATTTTTTAGAAGATGAATGCTTTGGGCTTAAGTCTGTTTTATTAAAACCAGGTAATATTGGGATTCAAATATACTTAAATTATTTTCTTTTTTGTTGTTATTTTATTGTGAATTTCCTTTTACTTCTTGCTAATAGTTTTTCTTTGTCTCTTATTTTCATCAAGACTAAAAATATTGGACACCAAAATTAGTGTTCCATATCTCCTTGCTCCATTCTTCTTTTGGGTAGTCAGCAGTTGGGGGTCAGAGAAGCAGCACAGAGGGAATATATGAATACAAATCCTTCTTGCATACCATTTTACACTATGTCAATTAGCGAGTATTTTTTTAATTTGTTTCTGACAGACCTCAATTATCTCTTTTTAAAAAGAATAGTTTTTTAAAAAATATACTCCTCTCAAATAAACACATTAAAATGTACCTTCACTCTGTGCTGACTTGTTCCAGGCTTTGTTCTTAAAGCTGGTGTACAAGTAAGAATATGCAGTATGAGCTCTGCATTTGGAAAACTTAGTTCCAGCGGGATAAATTTAAAACAAATGTATATGAACACACAGATTAGCACACTGTCTTTGGAAATGGTCAGGCTTGGAGGAGTACAGGTCCGATCCCACACTACTTTCCTTAAATATATTTGGCTTTATACTTTTATTTACTTATTTTTTTCATTTTAGAGATCTACCCATGAATCTACCTCCTTTTGTAAGACTACTATGTAGCGTAGTGTAATGGTGAAGAGTAATTCAATCGGCCAGCATTCAAATCCTGGCTCCTCACTCACTAGCTCTGTGACTCTTATTTAAAGATATTACCAAGATGTTTTAGTAAGTTACGTTAAAAAACTAAAATGTGCAAAGAAACTCAAAACCTTTTCTGGTAACAATTGAGATCTAGGAGATGTGGTAGTTTGGGCATATTCCTGCCATAATGAGATTTTGAAAATTTGGAAACAAATGATATTTCATTTACTAAAGGCCCAAGGCCAGTATAGAAGGGTTCTTTTTATTTCAATCTTTTTATTAACAATTATGCATTTGTAACACTTCCAGGGAAGTGTTGCCTAAGAGTAGAGCTATTCATTTCTACATTCAACTTAATTCTGACTTACATGTGTTTTTCTGGTTCTGTCCAGCAAATGTAATATGCTACACTTTGCTGTTTATACAGATAGATTTTGTTTCAGTGCTAAATCAGGTATTAAATATATTTGTCTCTTAAATGAGGTTGAAATAGTTTGGAATTTAAGACCAAAAGAGGTAGTGTTAACATGAAGGTATGGAATAAAGGTACTTCTTTAACTGGTAACATTGCCTGTATTTCATAGGCATCAGGAATGCAGACAAACGTGTCTATAATGTAATGTGTTTCAATTCATACCTGTTTTGTGTTCTCACAGAAGCTTAATAAGAAACTAGTTTTACTAGTGAATTTCAATTTCTGTTGTACAGTGACACCCTTTTTTATTACTATTTTGGCTAAATGAATGTTACTTGGCAGCACCTTTTGGGCTCTGAGAATCTATTATTCATTTTGGTAATTTACCTCCCTACCTCCACCCTGCCAGAAGTCTCTGGGTCTGTTATTAATGTTTTTTTTCTCACAAAGATAATATTCTGAATTTCCCAATCATATAAGGTAGTGACTTTGACTAAAGAGCAAGGCGAGCGAGGGAGGTTGGAAATAATCCTTCAAGTATTTGGTGGCTATATGGGTGTATTGCATGGGAACAGAGTAGAGGCATTGCTCTCGTTGAGTTACAGTTGTTCTTGGGAAACCTCAGCATGAAGAAGATAGTGTTTTCCTACAGGAGTAAGTTACTGGACGTCACATTTCTGCCCAAGAATGTCCAGAGAGGCATAAATGGTATCTTATGAAAGCAGAGGTACCACTTGTTTAGGACTCCCACTTTCTGAATGGTGAAAACCACATTTCCAGTTCTATATGTATGTATGTGCCTCTTCAGCCAGGAAACATCAATTACATCTGACAGAAAACACACAGTTGTCTTATATTTGGTTCTTACTAGAGTTGGCACCCAAAATAGTACCCTATATGTCAGATGTTCTTTAAATGTTACCTGAGACTAATACTACTTTAAGCAACTCCAAAACAAACTTTTAAGTAACAATTGTGTTTTTGTTTTTACTCCTTTAATTTTGGTTGTTTTTTTTTTTTCCCAAATAAAGTTGAATGTGAATGCTCTTTTCCTTTTTCTATATATTATTTCTCTCTAGCAAATAGAGTAATTCCAAATCTCTTTTCCTGAATATTCTTATCAGTATTCATTCAGCTTTCCTTTTCACTGAAATGCCTTTTGGGTACTTGCTGTGTTTCAGACCCTTTGCTTTGTGCAGGGAAGATAGTGCTAAATGAGAAACGGTCTTAGTGTTTGAGGGGAAGGAAGATGAAGGTTAGCAGGAGGGAATCTCTTACTCTGAAGCATTTTCAGAATCATAATTGAAGAATAACCCAATAGTTTCCTCTTCTTTCATCTTGTGTTCTTATTGCATCGCTAGAGAGCTGCTTTGCATTTGAGACCAGAGTAATGCAGTTAAATCAATTTCTCTTCCTGCCCTGCTGCAGGCCTTCTGGCTGACCTGTTCTTGGGGTACTTTGTCTTTCATTAGAGAGCCACAGAAACAGATACCAAGCCAATTAGAAGGGACTTTTAAAAAGGAATTTCCTACTATCCCAGAATTGGTAAAAAGGCATGAATTGGTCTGCATAAGAATTCAAGTGGCCTTGTGGATTATGTAGGGGAAGCTATGCCATTGAAAGGCAGGGTTCTCTGTTAGTTGACAGGACAGAATAACTAATGGTCTGAGTTACTGTAGTGCAATATGAGCTGAGATATGATAGCATGAATTTCAGACATGACACCAACCAGGAGGAAAAAATGGATGTTTCTGTCCTGATGTTAAAGGAAAAAAGTTAAATGACATTTTGAGAAGAATAAAACCTTAACTCCTTAGTGGCCAAGTAACAGAAATTATGATATGTAAACAGTGAAGACATGTATTCAACATCTCCTTCCCCCTTAAAAGGAACCTGCATTCCCCCTTCTCCCTTGTTCCATAGGTCTATGGAGTTATTATATAGAAATAGTACAGGCAGTGTATTAACGCAGCCTGCCATAACCAAAAGCTCTATGACTGGGTAGCTTAAACCAAAGACATTTTATTTTCTTACAGTTGTGGTTAGGAGTCCAAGATCAAGGTACCAGCATGGTAGGTTTCTGGTGAGAGCCCCCTCTTGGCTTGCAGATGGCCACCTTCTTGCTGTGTCCTCACATGGCTTTTCTTCTGTGCACAGAGCTCAGTGTCTCTTTCTCTTATAAGAACACCAGTCTTAGCAGCTCCACCCTGATGACCTCATTTAACCTTAGTTATCTCTTTCAAAGCCTTGTCTCCAAGTATAGTCACATTAGGGGTTAACACCTCAATGTGTGAATTTGGGGGGGAATAGGAAGCCATCCTTTTCCATAGTTTATCTCAAGGTAAAGAAGCTTGTGTTTTTCTGTAGGAACAAATTATTGAAGTCTACATTCCTACTGCCTGAGGATGCTAAAAGGAACATAAACAGTTCAGTTCTTTTTTTCTGGACCTAGGACTCCAAAATGATTCAGAACCCCTTGTCCTTTCCTGGCCTGCTATGAAGTTATACAGACCGGTTATATATTTATTTTTCTTACCTAACATATTTACTCTATATGCTTTTTCTTTTCTTTTTTAAAGGTTTTATTTATTTATTTGACAGACAGAGATCACAAGTAGGCAGAGAGGCAGGCAGAGAGAGGGAGGGAAGCAGACTCCCTGCCGAGCCGAGAGCCAGATGTGGGGATCGATGTGGGGTTCCATCCCAGGACCCTGGGATCATGACCTGAGCCGAAGGCAGAGGCTTTAACCCATTGAGCCACCCAGGTGCCCCCTCTATACGCTTTTTCAAACGATATAATGAAACTGCAGTGCTTGAATTATGATATCTGGAGAGCTGGGAATGTTTTTCTTTATTTTTGAAAGCAAGAGTTATGCTTCTCAAATCTTTTGGTATCAGGACCCCTTTTGTATACTCTTAGAAATGATTGTGAACCCCTAAGTGATTTTGTTTTATGGGCTGTATCTCTAGATATTGTTGCATGAGAAATTAACATTGAAATTTAAAAAAAAATGAAAATTAATAAATTAGTAGATTTCATACAATAAAAAACCTTTTTTACATGTTAACATAAATGACATTTTTAAATGAAAAATAGCTATCCTCCAAAACAAATTAGTGAGAGCAATTACGTCATTGCAAATCTCTTTAATGTCTGGCTTAGTAGAAGACAACTGGGTTTTCAAATTTGCTTCTGTGTTCAGTCTGTTGTATCACGTGTTGCGTAACCTGTGGAAAACTCCACTGTATACTTACGAGAGAATGGGAGTGAAAAGGGCAAATAACATCTCAGTATGAAAACAATTTTTGACCTTGAGGGCCACTAAAAGAGTATCAGGGATTCCCAGGGGTACCCGTACTGCACCTTGAAAACTATTACTTTAAACATTAAACCTGCCTTTCATAGGGTCTGGAGAAGAATACCTTCACATGCCTTCTATAGCAGCTAGAAAGTGGAGCTGATGGAACTGGGCAGCAAGTGTCTTAAGATAGATCTAGGTCATAGGAGAAGGAAATGTTCTAGTCAGGCATATCTGACGAGCCACACCTCAGATGCCTCGGTTATTTGTGGACTCTAAGGTCATTTTATTTCAGTCCTGGATGGTTTTAGGGAGGACACAAATTTTTAAAAATGATTAAATTATCTCTTTATAAAAATTGATTTTTATCTCTTTTCTGTTTATGCCTGCAGGATTTTTCAACAAGCTGCCCCTCTTTCTCAGTACCCCCTTCCTCCAACATACACTTAACATGGATACATTATTTAACTTCTCAGCCCTTGAATGGGGACTTAGACTTATCTTAATTATAATGAATTAAAGGCCTACAAAGGGGGCGCCTGGGTGGCTCAGGGGGTTAAAGCCTCTGCCTTCAGCTCAGTTCATGATCTCAGGGTTCTGGGATCGAGCCCCACGTCAGGCTCTCTATTCAGCCCTGCTTCCTCCTCTCTCTCTGCCTGCCTCTCTGCCTACTTGTGGTCTCTGTCAAATAAATAAATAAAAATCTTAAAATAAAAAAATAAAGGCCTACAAAGTTCAATTCTTTTTTTCTGCTTGTCTTGATCTGTGGAGTCCAGAATGAAACAAAAGCCTTCGTCCCATACTTGTCCCATCATAAAATGATCTAGACCTTTAAGAGAACTGAAGTTAACCCTCTTTTTTCCTCTGGCTCTTTGGGGCCATGAGTAACTAGGACTTATCTAGTTAAACTGCCTTGCCCCCAAGACAGGGCATGTGGTAAACTGTGATCGCATGTAAACATGGAAACCTTCGCATGCACACATCAGTTCAGATAACTTGAGCTAGAGTTCTAGAAAAATAGGTAATAGACCACCCATGCTAACACATCCATTTTAAGTACTTTGAAATAGTTATTAATATTAAGAGAAAGCCTTTTACTCTCTAGGTGTTTATAATAAGTGTCAGGAATACTTATAAACAGGAGACCTTTTATGCTTCCTTTGTGTGAGTGGACAAAAAGTAATTTTGTAATGAAGTCCTGAAGTCTGGTGGGTGAATTTGTAATTATTGTTCAAATAAACCTCTCAAACTGGCCTTCTTATAATTAAAATCAGAGTACCAAAGTTTTGCATATTCCTGATTCTTGGTGTTACATTTTTTCAACTTAAAGTCAAAACAAAACAAAAAAGCTTTATAGTTTATGCCTCCCTCCATCCTCATTCCTAAGCGGTCACTAATCCACTTTGTGTTACTACAGATTAGTTTATTTTCTACTTTCACAGAATTTTTAAAAGATTTTATTTATTTATTTGACAGAGAGAGTGAGAGAGCATGTGCGCGTGTGTGCAAGCAGGGCGAGTAGCAGAGGGAGAAGGAGGAAAATTCTTAACTGACTGAGCTACCCGGGTGCCCTTACTTTTATAGAATCTTATATAAATAGAATTATATAGATTTTGTATAGATGGAATCATGCACTATCTTTTTTGTCCTGTTTTTTTCACTCAGTATAATTTATTTTGAAACTCATCCATGTATTAGTATGGTTCTTTTTTCTTTTTAAATTGCTGTATGGTATTCTATTTTGTTGATATATTATCATTTGTTTGTCCATTCACCTCTTACTGGATGTTTGTTTCCAGTTTTGAGTTATTGTAAAGCCGCTGGGAAACTCAAATACAAGTCTTTGTGTAGACAATTTGTTTTTGTTTCTCTTATTTAAGTATCTAGGTGATTGGTAGGGTCATCTGGTAGCTATATGTTTTAACTTTTTAAGAAACTGCCATCTGTTTTCCAAACTGGTTTTACCTGGGGCACTTGGATGGCTCAGTTGGTTAAGCATCTTCCTTCTGCTCAGGTCATATCTCAGAGTCCTGGGATTAAGCCCCACGTAGGCCTCCCTGCTTAGTGGGGAGCCTGCTTCTCCCTCTCCCTCTGCTGCGCCCCACCTTTGTACTGTCTTGCACTCTTTCTGTCAAGTAAACAAATGAAATCTTTTTTTTTTTTAAGATTTTATTTATTTATTTGACAGACGGAGATCACAAGTAGGCAGAGAGGCAGGCAGGGAGAGACTGAGAAGCAGGCTCCCCACTGAGCAGAGAGCCCCACGAGGGACTTGATCCCAGGACCCTGGGATCATGACCTGAGTCGAAGACAGAGGCTTTAACCCACTGAGCCACCCAGGTGCCCAACAAATAAAATCTTTAAAGAACCCCCCAAAACTGGTTTTACCATTTCACATTTCCATCAGTGTATATGAGAGTGCTTATTCTCTACATCCTTGCCAAAATTTGGTGTGATTAGTTTTTTAAAATTTTAGCCAATCTAGTGTGTGCATAGTGGTAACTCAGTGTGGTTTTAATTTCATTTTCCTTATGACTACTGATGTTGAAAATGTTTTCATATTTTTTTTTTGCATTAGTTCATCTTTTTTTGTGAAATGGCTGTTCAAATCTTTTTGCCCAGTTATTGAGTTACAAGGGCTGCTTATGTATTTTGGGTATGTGTTTACACAAAGGTATTAAACAAGTTACACAAATGTATAATATATATAACACATGTATTATATATATTACACATACATATATAATAATAGTTCGATATATATAAAAACAATAAAGATGTTACTCTTTCATTTTCTGACTTCCGTAGTTTTCTGTTAAGAAAGCTATGGTGGGATGGCTGGCTGGCTCAGTCCATAGAACATGTGACTCTTGATCTCTGGGTCATGAGTTTGAGCCATGGGGGGGTAGAATTTGCTTTAAAACAAACAAAACCTTTGTAATTTGAACTGGTATTACCTTATTTGTAATATATCACTTTTTTTTTTTTCATAGCTGGTTTCAAGTTTTTCTTTACTTTGGGTTGTTAGCAGTTTGTTTATTTGGGTCTTGGTTTGGTTGTCTTTGGATTTTTTTTTCTTTTCCATTGAATTTCTTGAATTTATTTTTCAGTGTTCCAAGTTATATTATTTGTTTCAGGGGTATACGTCTGGGATTCATCAGTCTTACACAATTCACCGCACTCACCATAGCACATACCCTCCTCCGTGTCCATCACCCAGCCACCCCTTCCCTCTCTCTCCCCTCCCCTCCAGCAACACTCAGTTTGTTTCCTGAGATTAAGAGTCTCTTACGTTTTGTCTCCCTCTCTGGTTTCATCTTGTTTCATTTTTCTCTCCCTTTCCCTATGATCCTCTGTCTTGTTTCTCAGATTACTTAAATCAGTAAGATCCTATGGTAATTGTCTTTCTCTGATTGACTTATTTCGCTTAGCATAATACCCTCTAGTTCCATCCATGTCATTGCAAATGGCAAGATTTCATTTTTTGATGGCTGCATAGTATTCATATATATATATAACCACATCCTCTTTATCTATTCATCTGTTGATGGACAGCTAGGTTCTTTCTATAGTTTGGCTATTGTGGGCATTGCTGCTATAAACATTCGGGTGCACGTGCCCCCTTTGGATCACTACGTTTATATCTTTAGGGTAAATACCCAGTAGTGTGATTGCTGGGTCATAGGGTAGCTCTATTTTCAACCTTTTGAGGAACCTCCATACTATTTTCCAGAGTGGCTGCACCAGCTTGCATTCCAACCAACAGTGTAGGAGGATTCCCCTTTCTCTGCATCCTTGCCAACACCTGTTGTTTCCTGACTGGTTAATTTTGGCCATTCTGACTGGTGTGAGGTGGTAGCTCACTGCGGTTTTGATTTGTATTTCCCTGATGCTGAGTGATGTGGAGCACTTTTTTTTTTTTTTTTTTTTTAAAGATTTTATTTATTTATTTGACAGACAGAGATCACAAGTAGGCAGAGAGGCAGTCAGAGAGAGAGAGAGGAGGCGGACGCAGGCTCCCTGCAGAGCAGAGAGCCCGACATGAGGCTCGATCCCAGGACCCTGGGATCATGACCTGAGCTGAAGGCAGAGGCTTTAACCCACTGAGCCACCCAGGCGCCCCTGTGGAGCACTTTTTGATGTGTCTGTTGGCCATCTGGATGTCTTCTTTGCAGAAATGTCGTTCATGTCTTCTGCCCATTTCTTGATTGGATTATTTGTTCTTTGGGTATTGGGTTTGATAAGTTCTTTATAGATTTTAGATACTAGCCCTGTATCTAATATGTTATTTGCAAATATCTTCTCCCATTCTGTGGGTTGTCTTTTGGTTTTGATGACTGTTTCCTTTGCTGTGCAAAAGCTTTTTATCTTGCTGAAGTCCCAGGAGTTCTTTTTTTGGGCCATTGTTTCTTGATAATTTTTCTGTCTCAGTGGTTTTTTTTTTTTTTTTTTTTTTTTCCATGTCATTCTGGAACTCCCAGTTACATATATGTTAATCATTTTGCTACTTTCTTACAGGTCCTTGTGGTACTGTTCTTTTTTTTTTTTTTCTTAATCTTTCTTTTCCCTGGGTTCTTCAAATAGAATAATTTGTTTAAAAGAAATATTTATTGTCTGATATGTAAATCATAATCAAAATTGGCTTTAGTTGAGCTTGTAAACCCCCCAAAAAATAGCTGGAGTAATGAGCTGCAGTGAAACTTGGTTCGGTGAAGAAATCTAGAGTGAAACTTGAAAAAAACCCCGCACGATATGATTTGCTGTAAACTTTTAAGTTGCTGATGAAATGTATTTTTAAGCAAATTGGCCAGTTTGGTGCTTGGGTATGGAGGTGTCATTTTCTGTATCAGTAGTCTATCAGTTACAGTAGTGAGTTCTGTGTCCCAACAAAGAGTCATGCAGTTATTTTTTCCTCAGTGAGGACTATGTTGAGACCAGTCTTTGTAAGAAGATGGGAATGTAATAAAATGTGTTAGAAATACTGCATTAAAAACAAATTTTAGAATTTGGTAAAGTGTCATCTCTTAGCCAGAAAACTCCTATATTGATGATTATGCACAGTCTGTCATCCCAAGTATTATGTTTTCCAATACCAGGATTCAAATAGTGCTACAGGGGAGAAAGAGACAGGAAATAGATTTTCTGAAAAAAATAAGCTATAGTATAACATGTGAAATTTCCCTAAAAGTTATAACATTTTCAATTGTATCTAGTCTCTGTTTTGTCTGAGATCAGGATGGAATCATGTTGTTCGGTCTTGAGCTATCAGCCTGTCTGTTAATTTTAATATGTTCATTTTTTCTTCTTCCAGTTTGGACTTAAAGTCTTGAGAATTCATTTATTATGAAATGTAAAAACTCATTTTTTTTTTTTAAATATCAGAGTTCTTTGCTCTTTTCGAAGGAAAAAGAATAGAATAAAGTAATAACTGTAGCATCTTTTAGACTTGCTACTTAGGTTGATGAGCACTTGTACAATGTTCCAAAGTTCTATTATCTGGAAGGGACTCATTAAAACAAACAAACAAACAAAAAAAAACCCTATCTTCTCTACTATGGCAGAAGAAGAAATGACTTCTCTGAGGTTGCTTAACCATTTCCTGTAAGTCTGAGAAAGTGGTTGTTTTCAAAATCATTGAGCTGAATTTGGGTAGAACTAAACTTAGCTAAGCAGTTCTGTGGGTTAAATTTGTTCATTGTTTCACTTCCAACTTTCTTGTAGAAAACTTAAAATTTAAAAATTTTTAAAAAGTTTTGATTTCATTCAGTTTTACTAACTAGCTGAGTAACTTTGAACAATAATTAATTATCCATAAAATATAATAGGCTTAGAGGGTCTCATAAAAACTTTTAGTTCTTGGAGTGCCTGGGTGGCTCAGTGGGTTAAGCCTCTGCCTTTGGCTCAGGTCATGATCTTAGGATTCTGGTATCAAGCCCCGTATTGGGCTCTCTGCTCAGTGGGGAGCCTGCTTCCTCCTCTCTCTCTGCCTGCCTCTGCCTACTAATGATGTCTCTCTCTGTGTCAAATAAATAAATAAAATCTTTAAAAAAAAAAGAAAGAAAGAAACCTTTTAGTTCTCTACAGTAGCAAAAAAGTAAAGTTTCAGTAAAATGGGTATTATATTTGGATAATTTCATAATCCTAATGAGTGGGAGAACATTCAATTTACAGACCATGATGAAGTCATAACAGGGAATATAATTGGGCAAAATCAAATAGCACTTTTTGAATACTGCTAAACGTCTGGCTGAGAGAGTTGTGTAAACCGTAGTGTCAGTGTCTGACACACGGTGGTAGTGTCCTCAATCTCTGGCACCATCCTGACCCTCTCTGTAGCCTTTCAGCCTGACAGAGAGGCAACTCTGTGACCATCCTGGATCCAGAGACTGCAGAGACATGGGACTTTTCTCTAGCACATTGGACCTGGTTTGACATTCTCTAGGCTATTTCAAGTCATGGCACATGGCCTAGAAGGATTTAGCTACTACAGTCAGAAAAATGTGGGTTTGAAATTTGGCCATGCCATTTACCAGCAAGTTATTTAACCTCTCTGATCTATAAAATGTTGTGAGGATTAAATTAAATGAAATGACATATGTAAAATGCTGACTAATACTGAAAGCTAATAATTATTTAGCACTTTACTATTTGCTAGGCTCTGTTCTAAATGCTTTACACATATCTCATTTAATTCTTACAACTCAGTGAGATAGGTACCATTACCTCTATTTTACAAATGAGCAAACTGAATTTGGAAAGATGAAATAACTTGCTTAGGGTTATACAGTGACAGTGACAGAACACTCCAGTTTCAGAGACATTCTTAACTACCCTGCTTAGCCCAGCTCACTGTTAGCACATGCTAAAGCCCTTAGTGAATGTTGGTTTTTATCATCATCATTGTTGGTGGTGGCATTAAGACAGTGGTTGTGATAATGAACTTGGTCTTTTTTCATTGTCTGATGTGGTCCTGTACTAAGAGCCAAGGCAGAGCACCCTCATATCTATCAATGAGGGGGAGTAAGAAACTATGAAGTCATATACTTCAAGGCCCTTGGGCTTTGGAGGAAAAGTCCACAGTTACACACAGTTTTTGTATAAAGAATGCTGTGTGTTCTGAATACCAGGTGTTCTACTCGAATGGGTCAAAGTAGAAGTCTGACCATGAGGCCCTGCTTATGTTCCCATTGCCAAGATGCCATAGAGTCATAGAACTTATATGTACAGTGTAATCTCAATTTTTTCTTAGGGGATAGATTAGTCTGTAAGAATTATACACTATAATATTAAAAGTTTACTGTGTGAGTGGTGGATAAATCATTCATCTCTTGGTGTGTAACAAATGACAAAACTTAATGGCTTAGAATAATAACCATTTTATTTGCTCACAATTTTGTATTCAACAGTTTTTACTGGGCTCAGCTGGATGTTTCTTCCACTGGCCTTACCTGAGGTCACTTGTAGCAGCCATCATTTAGCAGAAATTTGGAGCTGGAAGATTTAAAATAGCTTAACTGGCATATCTGGCAGTTGGTGCTGCCTGTTGGCTGGGTTGTCTTTCCAACGTAGATCCTCATCCACAGGGAGGCTAGCTCAGATTTATGCTCATGGGGGTTGCAGGTCAGTAGAAGAGAACTAATGAAAGTGACAAGGGTTCCTAAAGCTAGGATTGGAAATTTTGCAGTGTCACTTCTACGTTCCATTGATGGCAGGAAGGTTTAAAACCATTAGATTCAAGGGGTGGAGATAGAGACTCCAATTCTTCTTCTTCTTCTTCTTTTTTTTAAGATTTTATTTATTTATTTATTTGACAGAGAGATCACAAGTAGAAAGAGAGGCAGGCAGAGAGGGAGGGGGAAACAGGCTCCCTGCTCTGCAGAGAGCCCGATGCGGGGCTCGATCCCAGGACCCTGAGACCATGACCTGAGCTGAAGGCAGAGGCCTTAACCCACTGAGCCACCCAGG
Organism: Mustela nigripes; assembly: GCF_022355385.1. Lineage (NCBI taxonomy): Eukaryota > Metazoa > Chordata > Mammalia > Carnivora > Mustelidae > Mustela > Mustela nigripes. The sequence goes on from NC_081568.1 coordinate 119,424,326, forward strand.
TGCCCGAGACTCCACTTCTTACTAAGAGGTCCAGTGGGATGTTAGTAACAAGTACTGTCCTGGTATCCAGATTACTTGATTTCATCATCCAGGACCATTTCTAAAATTAGATGGTAATTTTTCATCAGTTCATTAACTTTAGATCTTGAAAAATTAAATTACGATCTGTTTGAGGATGTTTTCCTTTATTTATACATAGGAAAATATAGATAATAAAAACACCCAGCATACCCAGTAATAACCTCCCAGAAATAACTAGTATTAACATTTTTATTTACAGTGTATCCAATTGGATGAATATTTATTTATTTGAAATTTTGTAACCTGCCTCTTAATACTATATTTTTAATTCCTTTCCATGTTTAAAATAGAAATAAATTGATGTAAATAATTTTTATGCCTGCCTAGTATTTTATTAGCTATGAATATAACTATCCCCTATCGTTCCGTACTTAGGTTGTTTCCTTTTTTCCTGCTGTGTAAACAAGACTGCTGTAAACATTCTTATGCATACATCTTTCAGTTATTCATGGGATGCATTTCTCTTGTGGAGTAACTTGGTTAAAGAATATATTTTAAGTTTTGACATATATTGATGAGAAATTGTTTTTTTATTAACATATAATGTATTATTGGCCCCAGGGGTACAGGCCTGTGAATCACCAGGTTTACACATTTCACAGCACTCACCATAGCACATACTCTCACCAATGTCCATAACTCCACCACCCTTTCCTAACCTCCCTCCCCCTGACAACCCTCAGTTTGTTTTGTGAGGTTAAGAGTTGATGAGAAATTATTTTAAACATTCTGTGGTTTAAACTCACTAGTATGTATAACTGCAGAGCAAAGTTCTTAAGTGTTACTGTAAAATTATTCTTTAGACATTCACAAGTAGGTGTATACATAATGATTTGTGCTTGGAAGAACTTATATTTGTGCTCTTGGGATGAACTATTAGGGTGAACCTTAGATCTAGATCACTTTTCCTTTAACATGATCTCAAATATAATGAATATCTTTAAAAACCTAGTTAAGAATGGAAACTGTAAAGAAAATTGCATTTCTCTAATATTTCAAGTCAAACTGTGTAAATTTCATTACTAATATTGTCTTATTGACTAAAGCTTTTATTTTGTATGTGGGTCCACTAGTAAGAGTTCTTCACATTTCGGGGCACCTGGGTGGCTCAGTGGGTTAAAGCCTCTGCCTTCGGCTCAGGTCATGATCCCAGGGTTCTGGGATCGAGCCCCGCTCGGGCTCTCTGCTCAGCAGGGAGCCTGCTTCCTCTTCTCTCTCTCTGCCTGCTTCTCTGCCTACTTGTGATCTCTGTCTGTCAAATAAATAAATAAAATCTTAAAAAAAAAAAAAGAGTTCTTCACATTTCTTCTGTGCTACCCATGATGCATCTGTAACTTCCAGGTCTTTATTTTTTATTCAAGGGGTTTGAGAACTTAGATCCTTGAAGCCCAGGGGCAAAAATTCTTCTGTAGGGTCCTCCTGCCTCAATCTTTTTGTTTTACTTGCTAATACTTAATTTGGCAGCCGTTTTATTTGGGGGACTCACTTTTGTGGGATTTTTCTGCTGCATGTTCAGTTTTCAGAACTGAACAGAAATGATTTTCTTTTTTTCATTTAATGCAATAATTATTACATAACTGCAGTTATAATTTTAGCTAGCATATATTGATTGGAGAACAGCTAATCCTTGGCAAGCATACAGCTGCTCTTGTGGGGACATAGTGCTTGGACCTTCTACGGAGTAGCCCGTCTGGCACTCAGTGGGCACCTGGCATCAGAAAATGTCTTTGGAGGGCAATGGAGAACGTTGGTTAATTTGGAGGTGTAACTGGACATAAGTTAAGAGGACACCTACTTTGTTGAGGTAAAAATTTTTCTTCTTTTATTAAAGGAAATTTCATTTTTTTTATTCTTGTTTTACAATTAAGGTTTGTATTAAACTACAGATATTTATGTATCCCTCTCCTTGATCCTTTACATTCAGTTCTTTATCTGAAGCATTTCATAGCAGGCTTCTTTAGGTGCTGTGGCCCTTGTTTGTGTTTGATACTCTTTGGTCATTAGCTTTTTCTAGTAGAATGAATGCTTCCTTTTCATCTTAAATGTTCTCCTTGATATTTAAAATAATGTGCTTCATAGCTGCAACATAAAGCTAGCCAGTTCATCTTAATTTTTTCTTCCCTTCTGAACTAAAATGTTGGCTTTTGCTTATAGGACACAAAACTGCACAGAAAAAACCACCTGTGATTAGACTCAGAGAATACAGTGCGGTGTAGAATTTGAAGATGGTGAAAAATTTATTGACTGAGTATTTTAGTTTGGTAAAGTGAAATTGATGGCTATGTAATACTGCCCTTTAGGTTGTTTTAATCAGAAAGTGTGAGCATTATGTAAATTTAAATTGCCTTCTTATAAATTGTAGCTGTCGTTAGTTATCTGAGTTTTATTGTGTAAATGCAATTATAGTAAATGAGCATGGCCTTAAAATACACTTAATCCCTAGAGATATTTTGGGAAGGGTTGTAGTATCTTTACAATCAAGGCAGCCATTTGGCAAATATCTCAGCAGTTAGAGGACTTAAAATATAAAACCTGTGTATTAAAGTCTCTGTGAAACAGATAGAATGATCTCAAGTTATCCTGTTCCATACTGGCTGAAATCCTCTATGGACCTTGCTGATGCTGATCTTAAAAGACATCAGGAGGCCAGAATTGTTATTTATATTATCCTTTGGTATTTGTGGCACAGAAGACAAAATGGGGTTTCTTGACTTGACTTATTTTATGAATTTATTTACTGATGTTTGCTGTGGGTGACATAGAAGCATCACCTTTTATAGTAAAAGGTGTGAGGTGGGAGATTGTACTGGTGAATCTTAAAGAGAAATGCTAGTGTGCTTGACTGAAAAGTAGAAGATGTGTTTATTTGCTTATGATTTTGAAGCTCCTACCATAATTATTTAATATATGAGCAATAAACTATTAATGGAGCACCTCACAGTTTGCAGAGTGTCATGACCCATTTATCTGATTCAACCCCTGTGATCATCTAAGCAGATGGGGCAGCTATTATCTCCATTTTACCTGTAAGAAAACTGAGACCCCAACAGCATACTTAAGTGGTGGAGCCAGAACCCGAATCCACAGGTTTCTCAACACTAAACTGAACCATAATCAGCTTAAATTATATACCGGCTGTGAGGAAAGAGGAGGAAATGTAATAAGAAGTCCAAAGAATCAGTGTCCGGAAGAAATGAAACGCAGTGTGACTCAAAGCCCCACAGCAGGTGTTAGAAGGGCCTTCTTACCTCGTGGTTAGCATATTAATTCTATCTTATTCCAAGCTTCAGTAGACCTGGGTTTAGTCCTTGGGGAATCTATGAATGGACATGGAGGTAATTTTCACTAATTAATATTTACTTGTAATGTGTTGGCTGTTGCTACTTTCGTTTCAGCATTTATTACAGCTCTTTTCCCTGCAGGGCGCCAGGGATACCAAGATGAATGAGAGAAGAGCCCCTCCCTGGAGGAATTGTTTAAATGTGAAGCAAAATCTGTAATTACAGTTCACCTATGCAGAACTTCCCTTCTTTATAGGTTAAACCAAGCCTTGGAATTTTTTTTAAACCTTCTCGCCTTCAAATTATAATTCTGTAATAAGCAAAAAGTTACAGAATTAAAATGTAGAAAAATTCTAGAAAAATATATGGAGCTGTTTTTTTGGAACTTCGTATTTCATCTTAAATGTGAAAGACTGTATAAGTATGTTGTGTACACAACTATCATTTTTCAGTTTTGAGAGGCTGCCAGGGGTTTGTAGTGTGGAAAGAGTGAAGTGAGTCATGATTTGGGAATGATTGTTTTGATCTCTCCCTGTAGGCCCTATAGAACATTGGCAGGGCGGCCAGAGTAATTAACACTGCACAGTCTAATTATAAACACAACTCTGTGGACAGTGGTGACCAAAGAAGAAAGCCTGTACTGGATAAATAATCACGTTGGCAGGATTCCTTGCAAATGATGACTAGATAATGTCAAGTTTACATAAATCAAGTTGCTTTTCCCTACTTCGTCTCATGAGTTACAACAGGGGACAAAGGTATTATCTGTGAAAGTCTCACTTATTTTTTTAAAGGCCCATTTAAGCATTTCTTTATTGCAGTCCTTCTAACCTTTTCATTCTGAGAGAACAGTTGACATCTTAATTTTTATGGTGTGCTATTTTAAGGAGAGTAGGGTAATGGGTCACAGTAGGACATTTGTTCCCATTAATAGTTGAATAGATTTTTAAAAGGTGAAAGAAACTAGGGATTTGAGAAGACTACATTGGGCTAGTGTAATAAAGAGGGAGAAAAGAGTCTTTTGGGCTGAGAAGAGTGAAGAGGGTGGGCTAGGGGTAAACTGTGAAGTGGCCGCAACAGCCATGCATGCTTGAGAGAAACTGAGACAGACGTATGTTACGCATATATGGTCTCACATACTGGTCAGGGGCAGCACAGGCACTCTGCTGTGGTTGTATGTGTCTAAGGATTTGTTGCCGCCTAAGGAATGGTCTAGTTAGTTTAAATATAGGTTTGATCATTGACTCCCTGAGATTTAGAACAAAGGTGTTTGTTGGCTATGGAGTTTGGTTCCACAAAACTGTAACCTGAACTACTGCAGAATGGTTTTATTTCTGCAGAATGAAACTCAGAGTTGTGATTTACCCCAAATAAATTGAACACTTTAAATCAAATGCTTAAAAAACGAGGCCCCCCCCTTTTTTTCTTTTTCTTTTTCTTATTGAGAAGTACTCATTAAAATTTTAAATCGACACTTAAAAAGATATTTTTTGCAGCCTTTGTGTTGTCCATTCACTTTTGGAAACTACTCAATGTGGTTTCAAAAAAGGTGGAAACTAAATGCTTTGCAGCCTTTTCCTGTCCTTGAATTGGGTACTGTTGGTGTAGGAGCTGCATAAGTAACAGCTGATGCTTTTACATTAATTTGTTTACACATGTACTCTTGGGTTTTCTGTTAAATGTATAGTTTCTTTTAAAGGGTTTTCAAAAAGATTTCTCTTTTTAAGAAAACAATATACAAAAATCTAAATTCAGAAATAGATGAGTTAAGTACATTTTTTTTTGCATAAGAATACCTTTTTTTAATTTTTTACTGTTGAAGAGATTATAAGAGGTTTCCTTTAAATAGCTCCCCAATTCTTTAAGTACTTGGATTTACAAACAACAAACAACAACAACAACAACAACCCCCCCCCCAAAAAAAAAACCCCTAGCTTTTTATTTTAAGAGGTGGGGGAATACATATGAATCTTTTAATTGTCTGAAATTTTAATATTCTAAAACATATGGATGTTGCTAGCATTATCACTGGCTAAATTATTTTGTGTTTATCAGATACTCTCAGAAGAGACAGAAGATGGTGAGGCTTGTGAAAGAGAATTTATGTCTCTAGCCCAAGACCCAGTTCTGATACAAATCATGAACCTAACTAGACTTTTGAGAAATGAAAAATTGGTCTTGGAGATCCATGAGGACCTGACATAATGTTTACTGAAGCCCAGTTTCTGGGAGAATATGATTAAGAACCAGTAATATTACTTTCCTGCCCTCCAGCATTTTTTGCTTTATTAATTTTCTGTTGTATCTGTTTTCTATTTCATTGATTTCTGCTTTGTTCTTTATTATTTCTATTCTTTTTACTTTCTTAGGGTGGAAACATATCATTGATTTTAAACCTCTTTCTAGTAAAGGTATTTAAAGCAGTAGATTTCTCTCAGTTTTTAAAATTAAAAATTTTTATTATTTATTTCATAGTTTCTAAATTCTTGTGGTTTATTCTTTGACTTGTGAATAATTTAGAAGTTTTTTTTTCTGTTTTCCAAATATCTAGAGATCGTCTAGGTTATTTATTACTATTGCAATTTATTACTATTACTATTTAAATAATTTTAAAAATTATTTTTATTATGGTCAGAGTTCATAGTCTAAAAAAAAACTCTTTAAGTATTTTATTATTTTTTTTAAAGATTTCATTTATTTGTCAGGGAAAGAAAGAGAGAGCAAAAAAAAGCAGGGGCTGCTGCAGGCAGAGGGAGAAGCAGACTCCCCACTCAGCAGGGAGCCTGATGAGGAACTTGATACCAGGACCCTGGGATTATGACCTAAGCTGAATGCAGATGCTCAACCCACTGAGCCACCTAGGCATCCCTCTTTCAGTCTTTTAGAGGTTATTGAGATTTATTTTATAGCCCAGTATATGGCCCACCTTGGTGACTGTTACATAGATATTCTGCAGTTGTTTGGTGTAATGTTCTATAAATGTCTTTTAGGCCAAATTAGTTGATAGTATTGTTTAGATATTCTGTGGCTTGCTTGTTGTCTACTTGTTTGATTAATTATGAAGAGAAAGATAATAGAATCTCCAATTATGGTTGGAGATGTTTCTATTTCTTGAGTTTTTGCCATTTTCTATTTTGAATTTTAAAGCTCTCATATTAGGTACACCAATATTTTTTTTAAAAGATTTTATTTATTTATTTGATAGACAGAGATCACAAGTAGGCAGAGAGGCAGGCAGAGAGAGAGGAGGAGGAAGCAGGCTCCCTGCTGAGCAGAGAGCTGGATGTGGGGCTCGATCCCAAAACCCTGAGATCATGACCTGAGCTGAAGGCAGAGGCTTAACCCTCTGAGCCACCCAGGCGCCCCAGGTACATTCATATTTAAGCTTGGTATCTTATCCTGATGAATTTCTTTAATCAAAATTTTATTCTGATTTGTTAATCTATTTGTGTCCTTAAATTTAAAAGGTATCTCTTATTAGACAGTATATAAGTTGAGTCTTGCTTTTTTTAATCCAATGTGATAATCCCTGTCCTTTAGTTGGAATTCTTAATCCATTTACAGTTGATGAAATAATTCATGTGGTTGTGTTTAAATCTGCCATTTTGCTACCTTTTTATTTGTCCATTTTGTTTTTGTTTCTGTCTCTTTTCTAATGCTGGCTTTGGGGTTAATTGGGTATTTTTTAAGTATTTCATTTTATTTTCTTTACTAGTTTTTTAGCTGTCTTTTAAATTACATTTTTATTGATTACTCTAGGGTTAATAATATGTATCCTTAACTTATTAAAATCTTTTTATTGTAAATATTATGCCATTTAATATTTTATACCTGACCCGTCTGGCTTCTCACTGGACACTTAACATTTCCCCTTCTCAGTTCACAGGTATAATTTAATTCCTCTTATCCACCCTCTATTTTTTGTGCTCTTGTATTTTTTATTTTTATATATGTTCAAAACACATATTATCTTATTTTTAAATAGCTTTAATATACAGTGTTTTAAGGAAATTTTAAGCAGAATAAAGAGAATAAACTTATTTTTAACAACTTATTAGTTATTTCTAGTATTCTTTCTATCCTATGGATCTGAGTTTCTATCTGGTATAATTTCCCTCCAGGCTAAAGAACCTCCTAGTAGTATCTTGAAGTGCACATCTGCTTGAAATTAGTTCTCTCGGCTTTTATACATTTGAGAAGATCTTCATCTCATTTTTGAGGGATATTTTCTTCGGATATAGAATTCTGAGTTGGTAATATTTCTCTTGCAGTGCTTTAAAAATGTTCTGCCATCTTCTGGCCTCCATTGTCGTGATAAAAAGTTAGTGTTCTTTGTATTATTTTTGTCCTGTTTTTAGGCTTTCAGAAGACTTTGTCTTTGGTTTTCAGCAGTTCGACTGTAATGTAGCTAGATATGATTTTCTTTGTATTTATTGTTTTTGGAGTTTGATGACCTTTTTGGATCTGGTAAATAGTGTTTTCACCAAACTTAATAAAATTTTAACTTTTGTGTCTTCAAATATTTTTTCTGCTTTATTTTCAGAGTCTTTTGGGGCTCCTATGACATAAGTGTTAGACATTCTGATATTGTTCCATAAAATTCTGATGCTGTATTCATTTTTCTTCAGTCTTCCCCCCCCCCCCCACTTTCTCAAATTGGTAATTGCTAGTGATCTGTCAAGTTCATGGACTGTTTTCCTCTGCCATCTCTGATCTATTATTAAGTCCATTCCATGAGTTTTTTATTTTAATTATTGAAGCTTTCAGTCCTAGAATTTCCATTCCCCCACCCCCAATTTGATTCCTTTTTTTTGTAGTTTCAGTTTCTCTGTTGAGAGTCTCATCTGTTCATGTATTCTCCTTTGTTGTTCAAAACATTTTCCTTTATTTAAGACATATTTCAAATAGTAGCTCTGAAGTTTTTATGAAATGCAGTATCTGGGCCAAGTTAAAGTCAGTTTCTAATGACTTATTTTTTCTTATGGGTCACATTTCTTGTTTTGTTGAATGCCTAGTAATGTTTTAATTATTGAAGAGTGTTGATACATTGTAGAGATGCTGATTAAAAAAAAAAATTCTTTGTAGAGTGGTGTTTGTTTTAGTAGTTTAGTTACTGGCTGATGGCCCTGTATATGTTTGCTGGGAACTATCTGTGGAAAGCTCAAGTTTTTCTCAGGCTTCTCTAACTTAGCACAATTCTGCCCCCAGATTCTTTTTGCTCCATGGGTTTTGTTAGGGCTTGTTTTAAAATTTTGTTAATGTGGTCTAGAGTTGGTCTTATTCTAGGATGTGCTTTTTCCCTTAAAGTGAAGTCTTTCAAGCTTTTCAAATTGATGTGCAGAGTTTCATAGTTTTCTTTCTTCAAGTTAGGTTAGACTGGCAATGTTTCCCTATCCTGCTTGACCTCTAGTAATTCTACTCCATATTAACCTTATTACAGCCACTCTTAGGTAAGCCTTATGTAGTTATGCCCAGCATTGGTTAAGGACTCTCAGGTAACCCTATACAAATTTATGTGGTCCCCACTCTGCACAGTTCTGTCCTCTCCAGTGTCTTGTGTCTGCCACCAGCCCTGCTCGGCTAGGACTCTATCTCAGCATAATAAAATTAGAAAGTATTCCCAAGGCAGAGAAGCAGACAAATGTAAGCTCATGTTATTGCTCGTTTATCCAGTAACTGAAAATAGTTGCATCATTTTGTCTAGGTAATAGTTGCTTATGAGAAGAAAAGAAGTTTGGTATCAGTTACTGTGTCATATTGGAAGTAGAAGTCTCTCACAGCATTTTTATGTGTTGAACTTTAGAGGTAACTTGAAAGGGAAAATTACTTTTTAGTTTCTTCTACAACTAAATAGTGAGCATATGGTATGTATGAACTGACCATTTCTCTCTCATCTTCCTGCCTCCCACCTCTAGTCTTCCATTCACTGCTGTCTTGTCTATTCCCAAGAGAGACAAGGTGGGAAGGGGGAACAGAAGAAAGAAAGACCTTACTTGGGTCATGCATCATAGGTTGTGATCTTGCACCTATCAATTGGAAAATTAAATGTGGCTTTTGAAACGGCACTACACAGAAGTAGGAACACATACAGGGCTTTCTGTGTTAGTATTTTATGACACTGCTTATACATTGAAGGGTAAGCAAACAGGGTGTATCAGGGAAAGGGGCTGTTGAAAACATCTTGAAAAGTTGTCCTCTGTTAGTGACTACTCTCCAGATTCTGGTGAGAAAATGCTGTATCTAAGCATGTAACTTAGCAGAAGCATTGTGATAAATAGGAAAGATTTTCTTTGAGTGTGTCTGTTGAGGAGGAGTGGGATAATGTTTTGTCAGATCAGAGCTGTACAGAAAAATCACTGTTTTGTTCTAAATTCTAGTTGTTTTCTCTCCTTTTTAAGATTAATCTTTTAAAAAATAAAGTCTCTTTTTGATGGCAGAGGATTGCTTATTGGGGAAATAATTACTGTATTTGATAATTAGCCATCACTCAGAAATTTTTTGAAGTTTCCATTTGGCAGTGATCTAGAAGATATAAAAGCTGTCTCATGCCTGAAGCTTTTAGCTCTGTTTAAGTATGTCTGGAAGGCCTCTGAAGAAGCATAATTCTTTATTGTTAAGGCCCAATTTGAATATAGCAAGTTGTTTTATTACCTAATTGAATATAGCAATCTTGCATCTGCCTAAAAAGCCTTGTTGAAATCAGGCCTATTCTTTTCAAGTTGTTTTGCCTTGTTGGTTTGAAAATACACTCCATTTCATTTCATCTTCTCAGAAAATGTAATGGTAGTTTCAAGGGATTAGAATTGTGGGAAGTTTTCTTGTTTTAATTCGAGTTGCTCACCACATTGTTTGCCATAGCTTTCCTTTTTGTTGTGTCTTCTAAATTGAATCCCTCTGTTAATCGTTTTCTCTCTTGCCAGCACCTCTTGTGCATTTTCCTCTTAACTTTTCACCATATTCTCTCTATACATTGAATACTGAATGAACCCATCTGCTTTCTCTACTCTTTAAAATTTTTTTGACATTTATATTTTCCTTTTTGTAATTGTGGTAAAATACACATAACACACTTTTTCTTCTTGTAGACTTGGGCCGGTGAGCACTGCCCAAGGCATTTATGGAGACTGGTAGTACAACAAATTCTGCTGGGCATACTGAACTTCTCAGCCATACTCCATCCTTGCATCATCCTTCCCTGGTCCTCTGCTATGGCTTCTGTGCTTTATTTTTGTCCTTAAGCCACCTATGCCTTCTGCACAACTGCCTTGGAGCAGATGGCCTTGATTCTTCCATCACAGAGAACATGGAGGCACTCTGTGTTCACATCCAAGCTTTTCATGCGCTTAAACATTTTTCTTCTTCGTCTTTACTTTCTGTCTCCCAGGCTCAGAGGAGAAGTGCCTCATTCCCATCAAGGTTAATCTGCCTACTGGAGTTTTTGTGACGTCTTCCTACTCCTCTGGGATGTTATTCCAGCATTTCATCTTGTCTACTCCTTTACCTCCACATTTTGTCATTCATTACTTTTCCTTCATGCTTAAGTTGTTTCCATCTTAAAGACGGACAAATAAGCAAAAAATAAAACAAAAGAACTTAACTTTTATCTGCACCATCTTTTCTTCTTCTTCTTCTTCTTCTTTTTTTTTTTAAGATTTTATTTATTTATTTGACAGACAGAGATCACAAGTAGGCAGAGAGGCAGGCAGAGAGGAGGAAGCAGGCTCTCCACTGAGCAGAGAGCCCGATGCAGCACTTGATCTCAGGACCCTGAAACCATGACCTGAGCTGAAGGCGAGGCTTAACCCACTCAACCACCCAGGCGCCCTGTGCCATCTTTTCTTTTAGTTTGACGCTGTGCTTTTTTTTTTTCTTGACTCTTCACTATGTACCTTGAAGGAATGGTCAGCAGCTCTTGCCTTCCCGTGTTAATTTTCCATTCTTCGGACTGTTGAAGTTAGGCTTTCATATCCACTATGTCCCCTGAAGGTGCTCTACAAAAAGCTACTGGTTCCCTGGTTGCCAAATCTGGTGACCTCTCCAGGCCTCATTTTCTGTGACCTTTCTAAGACGTTTAATGCTGACCACTTCCTTCATGAAACTTCTTTGTTTTCTGGGGTACTACTTCCTGATTTTCCTACCTGTGGCACACTCCTTCTTCTTCTCCTTTTCTGCCCCTCTTCCTCTGCCCGTGTCTTCAGCGCTGATGCTCTCTTTTACCTCCCTTTCAGTAGTGTCACTCATCTGCATGGTTTTCGTTTTGTATACCCAGGTGATTCTGAAATCTGAATCTTCCACGCAGATCCCTGTTTTGAATCCATATCCACATGACCTGATCCTCATAACAGTCCTACAAAATAGTTCTGCTTTCCACATTTATAGTTGAGGAAATTGAAGTGAAGGGATGTTTGGTTATCTCTTTGAGGTCAAGCAGTCAGTTGAAGAGGCAGAATTTGAACTTCTTTCTAAAGTGAGGTCTTTAACTCTGTAAAATGCTGTTAATTAAACATCTCCACCTGGCTATCTGAGAGATGTATTAAATATGTCATGCCCCATAACGAATGCCATCCCTAAATCCGTTCTCATTATTCCTCCTCCTATACTCTCCCCTGCAACAAAACAAAACAAACAAACAAACAAAACCAAGAGAGAGAATTTGAAAACTATATTCTCAATCTCAATGAATGGCATTCTTTCTTCCAGTTATCCAAGCCAGAATGTGTGTCAGGAATTGACGTAGACTTCCCTCTGTCGTTCCATCTTCAGACCTGTCTGGCCCAAGGAAGCCTCAGTTCCTGGGTGTTCTCCCTTTTTAACAGGACTTATAATCATTCCCTCCTTTTCACTTCTTCTGCTGTCATAGTTGAGAACTTCATATTGATCTGGATTGCCATTATAGTGACAATCTAACTCATTGCTTCCCATATTACCTGAGCTGAATAATAGAGGTTTTTAATTTTTTTAAAATTTTTAATCTGTTGCAGAAGTTTTATAGCATTTAAAAATATGAATTGTTGGGAAAAAAAGAAAAAAATATGAATTATTGGAAAGCTGAAGTGAAAAATGTAAGTGAACTATAAGCTCCATTTTTAAAATAATTAAATTTGATAGCCACAAAATAATTGACAAACTGCTATGAAAGTTTTTAAATACTAATTGTCCACATATATCCTGTCACAGATAGATAACAGTTTGTGGATTGACACTGATCCACAGACAACATTGAGGAGCACTGGTTCATGGTATCTGAGGAAGAGAAATGTCTTTAGTTGTCTCAGATTACCAGATGGGCTTATTTATTTAAAATGGAAACATGTCAGTTAGGATGTTCTTTGCTTCTGGCTTATAGATAGCGTGTATATATGGATTAAGAGGTTTTAGAAAATTTCCTGTTTCTGTAGAATACCTTCTTTTAATATAAATAAATCCATTAGAGCAAGGAGTAATCATGTTCCATTACAGTTTAATGCTAAAATCAAAGTGTATCGATTTAGGAGTCCAAAGAAAAAAATTTTTTTTAAGGTTTTATTTATTTATTTGACAGAGAGAGACACAGCAAGAGAGGGAACACAAGCAGGTGGAATGGGAGAGGGGGAGGCAGGCTTCTTGCAGAGCAGGGAGCCAGATACAGGGAGCCCGACGCAGGGCTCCATCCCAGGACCCTGAGATCATGACCTGAGCCAAAGGCAGATGCTTAACCCAATGAGCCACCCAGGTGCCCCCAAGGCAAAATTTTCTTAAATAGGTTGGAAGAATAGTCTTCATGGGTTACCTATAACAAGAATGATTTCCCCTGGTTTCATATATTTAATTTGATATTGTACGCATATACAAAAATTTCCCTTTAATGTGCAATAAATTATAGCAGATGAGTCAATATATTCTACTTCTGAAAGATTAAAATTCTACATAGCTATTAATCTGAATAGGTGATAAATAACAAAAGTAGGGTATTTGGATTTGTTAGACAAATGACTAAACCCTTATCACAAGATTTGTAGTAAATGAACTACAGACAGGTGATGCTTAAATGGTCAGATGGTAGAACACTACTTGCCTTTAAAAAAAGGCACTGCTGAGGAATCAAAACACACAAAACCAAAGTTCCAAGGGGTTGTGAATTCAAGAGTGGGTGTGCTCTAAGTTAACTGAAGTTATACCTAGAGTTAGTTTAGAAATTGATTAAATAAAAAAAGCCATACTGTGCCGACCTCCTTTTTGTCTACATTAGGTCTGACACAGAACAAAACAATATGGGCAAATGCTAAGAGAACACAATTTTCCTATATGAGGTTAAAAAAAAAAGTCAGAAAAAGCCTTTCAGATATTTTAAAAAAGCGAATTAAGCAATTAAGCTTCAGCACTGTACCAGGACTAAAAGATACAGAGAAAATTTCTGACCCTTAGGAGTTCATTAAAAGTTAAATTCTTTTTAAGTTCAGTTACAGCAATATTTGCTCTGTTAAAGAAGTAAATGACCTCCAAACACAGTTAACCATCAAAAAACAAAACAAAACAAAAAAACCCTAACATTTTGTCATGAGAAGTAGAAGTTCTGTCGGATGTGTAGGAGATGAAATGCCTAAAGCAGGATTTTATAGTCACTCTTCTTCCATTTGTAGGTCATTCACAGGAGGTGGGAAAATGGCAGCTTGCTAAACCTACCCCTAGAGTGTGACCAAACGTTTTATTCAAAGAAAACTTTTTATAAAGTAGTAGCATGGCTTGTATGGAAGTTCAGGATAGAGAGGAGGTAGGAAAATGTAACCTCGTTGGGTTCTCTGTGCTCCCCAAAGCAGAAAGGGGTGACATGTAGGGAAAAGAAAGTTTCTTTTTTAAATGTAATTTTTTAAAAAGGAGAAACAGAAAGAAAATAACTTTTCATAATTTTTCTTAATTTATATCATAGCAACTGAACCTGAGTTATGGCATAACATGTTCACCTGGTAGTCTGGGATGGAAAGGAGAAATGGTGACATTGCTGGCAAGGGGAACAGGGAGAACAGGCACTTGGAGGATAGTTTGAAACAGCAATGTGTTGTTCTCAGAAGAAGAAGCAGTTTGAAGCGGCGAGTACAGCCAGGAATGAAGTGTCTAGTGCTGGCTGGGATGTGACCGTAGAGAAGGCTGAAACCGGTGCTTCTCAAGCGGATGTGCACATGAATCACCTGAGAATTTGCTAAAATTCCGTCTCAGGAAGGGGGCTTGAGAGTCTGCTCTTCCCTAAAGTTGCAAGGTGATGCTGATGCACTGGTCCACAGACCACACTTGGTTCAAGACTCAATTTTGTTCTAATATTTACTGATACTTTGTTTCATGGATTATGAGTTACCCCTGTTCAGTGTTTGTTGGATATTGCAAAATACATGGCATTTCTGTTAAGGTAGATATTTAGATATTAAATAATTTTATATGTTTTGTTCTGATGATGGTAAAATAATACTCTTAGCAACTTCATTGCCAAGGGCAAATAAATAATTTAGGTATAAACTCTTATTTTTATTGAATTAGCTGAATAAGATGATGCAGTATAATAATGGGAATAATCTAAAATTTGGAATTAGATTTTTAGACCTGGACTTCAGTATCAGTTGTATGTTGAAACAACTGTGACTTAATGAAGCTAAATTAACCCATTTCTCTTTTTTGTTTTCTCATGTCTGAAATAGTTATACTTGCCATTTTTTAGAATTGTTGTGAGAGTTAGAAATGATAATGTATGAAGTACCTAGCAGAGAAAGATTAATGGAGGTTTCAATCACCAAATTTTGAAATCCCTTGAAGCTAAATTTCTACTATTCTTAAATAAAGAATATTGGGTGATCTTATCTTAGGAATGATTGATCTGTATATGATTTAACCCTTTTTACTTTTTGTGTCTTGTGTTCTCATTTTTGCCAGGTAATGTTCTTTGTAGTTTATAAGAGCTCTCCTTAATTCAAGATCCACTTATTCTCATGGTATATAATGTGGTTTTACAGAGGGGAATATGTTGTGTTTCTGAATGCTCTGGAAGCATGAAATAATAGGTTGGATTGTAGTTGTATCTGGTTTTTAGAGTTCTTCCTTCTTATTTTTAAATGATTTCTTGATTATGAAAATTTTGTATATAATTTGCCACTTTTGGTTTGTTGTGAAATAGAAACATCCCCCTTACGGAGACAAAAAATAGCCCAGCCTCTTGCTTAACTATCATTCGAGCCTATAAATAGATACAACAGTTTGTGTTCCTCTGTAGGGAGAATCTTAGTGAAGACTCAGCGAAGAGACCCACAAGTGCCTTAGAAGTAGGATTGAGGCCTTTTAGGCAGGAATTCTGGTGGTTCTGGTGACCAAACCCCAGTTCTCCAGAAGGGGGACATAGAACGTGGGTGGGCACATCTCTGATCTGTGAGGACAGGCACAGCAGTTCTAAAGCCAGGGCCTCGATGGGCCTTTAAAGCTCAAGACAAGGGCCCAGGTTGTTAGACAGGAGTGTATTAAGGAAATTAGTATTTAGTCTCCACTGCCTTTTTTTGATACTAGCTCATTTATTTAGCTTTCTTGTTTCATGACTATGGTATACTTTTATTTATGCTTGAGTTTTTAATGGATGACACAAGGAAATTATAAGCACCTTATAATTATAAGCACCTAAAGTAGCTCTGAGATGGAAATAAGTCTTAGTGATAAAAAAAAGTTCTTAGATTAAATGTGGTTTTGATAGTAGGCATTTTATTAAAAATTTTTTTTTTCTAATTCTGTGCCTTGTCCTTATGTTTTGGTTGTTTAGATCTGCTTCAGCTCCCCAGGAATATGATTGAAAACAGCATGTTTGAGGAAGAACCAGATGTGGTAGATTTAGCCAAAGAGCCCTGTTTGCATCCTCTAGAGCCTGATGAGGTGGAATATGAGCCCCGGGGTTCACGACTGCTGGTGCGGGGTCTTGGTGAGCATGAGATGGATGAGGATGAAGAGGATTATGAGTCATCTGCGAAACTGCTGGGCATGTCCTTCATGAACAGAAGCTCAGGCCTTCGGAACAGTGCAGCTGGCTATAGGCCGAGCCCAGATGGGACTTGTTCCGTACCGTCTGCAAGGACCATGGTGGTCTGTGTTTTTCTTATTGCGGTTGCTGTTTCTATAATCATGGTGATTTATCTACTGCCCAGATGTACCTTTACCAAAGAAGGCTGCCATAAAAAAAACCAATCAATGAGACTAATTCAGCCACTTGCGACAAATGGAAAGGTGTTTCCGTGGGCACAAGTCAGGCTTCCCACCACCATTATGCCACTACGCTATGAACTTAACCTACACCCAAACCTCACCTTGATGACATTCAAGGGTTCTGTGACAATTTCACTTCAGGCTCTTCAGGCCACGTGGAATATCGTTCTTCACAGTACAGGCCATAATATTTCGAGAGTGACCTTTATGTCAGCAGTTTCAAGCCAAGAAAAACAAGTTGAGGTCTTGGAATACCCATTTCATGAACAAATTGCCATTGTTGCCCCTGAAACCCTTCTCGAAGGACACAATTATACCTTGAAGATAGAGTATTCAGCGAATATATCTAGTTCTTACTATGGGTTTTATGGAATCTCCTACACAGATGAAAGTAATGAGAAAAAGTAGGTAGTCTTCCTAAATGATTCTACTTCTTTGCTCTGTGATGACTTACATAATATGGATTCCTTTGCCCGCACCAAGAGACATTAACTGGAATTTTTTTTTTTTTTTTAAGGAGGTTATGTGCAAAATAGTAGAATGGTGATTTGGAAGAATATACTATTTCTGTCTTAGTCAAAGTCATTAGCAACTATGTCATGGAGGGACTTAGGCAGGTGGGTGGGAAGAAATGGATGAAGATTATATCAATTATAGTCTCTAGCACAAAATCTTAAGTTATTTTGAGCTTTTAATGCTGGTGAATCTAGTTTTCAGTCACCTCACGGGATCTCGGTGGATGCAAAAAAGAATTTTTATTTTTTTTAAGACCTATTTTCCTAACGTGCAGAGCTTTTAGGAGGTGCTTAGTGAGATGGAGAAAGAGGGCAGGAAGAACATTTGTATGCTTACATATATCATTTTTAGTGTCCTTGATATTTGCTGTTCATTAAAAAAGTCACTTGATTTGGATTTCTGATGGAATTTTTAAAAAAATCTAGGAGAGACTTAATTTGGTTTTTAAAAAAGGTGATTCAAAACATAAAAGTACTCAGCCCCCTATTTAGACTGTTATTTTTCACTTGAATCTTAGTATTCATAGTATATATGAATATGGAAAGATGCAGTATACACTGCATACAGGTTATTCTTAAGTAGCAATAATGTCATTTCTCTTAATGTACATGAAATCTTATTAGAGCTGTTTAATTTGATTGGCACATTCTCTCATATTACTTTGTAAGCCAGTTTTTGAATTACTGATGCTAGCCGTTTGGCAAATGTATGTTGGTATATTGAGAAAAATAGAACAGCAATGAACATTTAAAATCTATCTTAAGGAAATGGTTTGAACCTTCTTAAATGATGAAAGACAAAGCAAGATCTCTATACCTATGCAGAAAAGTAATTTTTTTCTTTGCCTTTATCTTTAAAAAAAAAAAAAAGGCATTCTGGAGCTTGTGTGAGATCTGATGTTAAAAACAAATTTATGATTGTCAGATGTGGGGATGGGTATTGCCAGAGGTGAATGTGACCCACGATAGGTTCATACCCATTTCCTTTGTGGGTCAATGTTTCTTTTCTTTTTACTTTCACTCTGATCTAAAACTAGAATTTTACCTGTTCAAATGTCTCTGTTAACAAAGAAAACTGAACTGTAATATAGTAAACAGGATTCCCCCTCCCCCAAAAGGGCAAATTTGTAATTATGGCAGCTCATGGCTTCTTGCCTTTATTTCTCCCTTTATAATCATCATCTCTAGGAACTACAGGATATACATAAAAACAATGCAAACAAACCTGGAAGACAAATCCTGTGGTCATCTCTTCTAATCAGATTATTGCCCTTGGAGTCCCTTGGGCCAACTACTATCTAATGGAAGGAATAAATGTATGGCAGAGAAAGGTGATTTGGGGTATGGTCACTTGTTGATTCTTGCCATGGGCTAGATCAAGTTGTGGAAAATGCTAGAAAAATAGAGAAGACAATTCCTTAAAAATAAGAAATAGAATATTATTTTAAAAAGTGTTTTTAAATATATTAAAACAAGTTAGTATGTGAAATACTGCTGTTAAAAAAGTATATAAATCTGTTAACCTACCTGCTTCAGTAAAATGAATGCCCCACATGGTTGTATATCTTGATGGAAAGTAAGAGTTGAGAAGATTATTTACCTTTCAAGGTATCTGAGAACTGTAATTCAAAGCAATATTTTTGGTTTCTCTCCAACTTTTAATTTTGCATGATTCTATTAGAGAAATTTTTTGCATGCCCCCTCCAAAGTGCAGTAAGAATAACTACTTAAACAACTAGATAAAATAATTAAGGGATACATTCCTTATTGATGGGAAAATCAGATTATATGTAAATGTCAAACATATATTTTGGTCAGGGAACTTTACCGATATCATCTAAGATGTAGACATCAATGACCCTAAGATGTCATTGAACTTGGGAGTTCACTCTAGAAGGTGTTGATGATATACTTAAGGTTCTAGATAATAAACTGATACTAAAAGAACTAGTAAACAAATTTAGGATGGGGATGTGTTTTATTTCTTTGTCCTTCAGTTTTTCAGTCCTTTTTCTTGAACTCTTCAAGCATCCTCTTAACTGGTCTCCTTGGCCTCCAAACTTGCCACTTTATCCCCTACTCTTCTCTTGTCACCATCTTACACACAGTTTCCAGGCACATATTTCTAGAAATACACATTTAACCATGTTGATCTTTGGTTTAAGATTCCTTAATACTTCCTCTTTTCTAATAGGATTCAGTTCAAGATTTCAACAGATCTGGCCCTTGTTTTATCTCCTATCCCTCACCTGCCATAATGAACTTCATGTGACTCTCCTGAATTCCAGTGATAATAATAATATTTACTGAGAACCAAAGTGCTAGAAACTTTTCCAAGCACTTTCTGTGTTTAGTATTTGATCTTTTCAAACCCACCAAGAGGTGGATATTAATATTTCATTCATTTTACAGGTAATGAGGCAGAGGCACATAAAGCAACTCATCTAACATCGGCTAGCAAGTAGCAGAGGGGGACCTCAATATCATTTTTCACTAGAAGCTCTGTTCTTAACCACTGTGATGTATTGGCTCCCTAGTTCACACCACCTTTTCATTTACCCATTGTTACTCCCAGTGGTTAGAATTCTGTTGCATGACCCCCAGCTAATTCATAATTGTCTTCAGCACTTCAGGTAATGCTCAAAGTGCAGCTAATATTTCTGAAAGCAAAGGAAATCACTAATGAAAGCATAAGCTTCAGGGTGTTCAACATAGATAGGATAGATTATAAGTATCCTCAAGCAGCAACCTTCTCAAAGCGACTTTTATGTAAAAGTTATTATTGCATCCCTTTGAACAGTAATTTAAAATTTTCTTTGTCTCAGAACATTATAATCCAATTTTTATATAATAAAGCAGTGGTCTAAGTAGACTATATGCATGTTACGGATATTATTAAACTTTATCCCCTGGTCCCTTGTGGCCCTGTTCCATAGTTTTCTGTTAAGTAGGTAAGAATTTGGTAGTGAAGTGAAGAAATTGAGTATTAGCAACATAGTATGTTTAAATTGTTTCCTGTATGTTGATTGCTATCTTTTGTGCAGTTTACTCAATAGAAACAATTATTTGGGCAAATCCTTATGGGAACAAAAGCACGATAATTATAAGTGTGAATGAAGAGTTATGACTATCTAGCATTGGTAATAAACATCTATGTTGGACTTTGTGCCAGACAAGTAGCTTTTATTTTGAATAGACTTAATAGATTCTAACAAAACCCCTAACTGTTTGGCAGAGGATCCTACCTCAGTCCTAAGTTAATGAATAAGGAAACCGAGGAGTATGTTACTGATTTGCCTAAAGTCACATGCAGGGTTTTGTCTTCTTACTCTAAATCCCACACTCTTTTCTGTATGTCTTTTCGAAGTGGAAACTAAGCCATAAGCAAGTGAGGCCATCATGTCCAGAGGGGTGATTGTACATGTGCCATATTGACTTGTACCTAAAATATGTGCAACAGGGCCATACTTGCCCTGCTTACTCTATGGCCATATTGGGATGATTTTCCAATTGCAGATCTCTTTTATTCCTCCGTTTTAATTGAAAATCTAATTTTCTCTTCTTTTTCTTTTTATGCTCTTCTCCCAACTTTTAACTGAGGACTTTCATATGATTTTAAGTCTCATGTGTTGTTGCTGTGCTGTAGGAAAGGGAGGAAATATTTTTATTCACTTCTGAAGATTGTGAAGACCATCATACTACAGAGCGCCTAGGGGTTTTTTTGTTTTTTTTTTTGTTTTTTTTAGTCTTCATGAAAGTGTGAGTAGTAAGTTTAAGGTTTAGTGTTGTGAAGCCAGAGTCTGGGTAGATGATTGATGGCAATTAATGACCACCTTTCATACTGATGTCCATCTGAAACCTTTTTAAGACCTCAGTAGCCCATTGTAGGCTACCTTTGTGGCTTTATCTCCAGCCATCCTGGACAGCCACCTCCAGTCCCTGAGTATCCATCACTCTGTCTTGTGCTTCCCACTCTTTCTGCAGTGTCCTTTCTTCCCTTTTCCACCTTTTGAAATATTCCTCATTTTTTAAGACTGTTGAAATTTTGTCACCAGTTTCCATACGGTATTTCAACCGCTACTCAGAATTTGTTTCCTATCCTTTGTTTCCACTGCTTTATTTTCATTATTAATGACATAGTTTACAGCCTGACAGGTGTCTGTTCATCATATAACCTGTGCCTCTCCCAGCTGATTGCAGATCCTTTAATGACTGGGATTTACCAGGTTTATCTTAGTGTCCCTAGTACGTGGCAAGATGCCTTCAAGAGTAGGTGCTCAATAACTGTGGATGAATTTACATTTGTTTTAGGTACTTTGCAGCAACTCAGTTTGAACCCCTGGCAGCAAGATCTGCTTTTCCTTGTTTTGATGAACCAGGATTTAAAGCCACATTTATCATCAGGATCATAAGGGATGAGCAATACACTGCTTTATCAAATATGCCTAAGGTACTGTTCTGTTCCTTAATGTAAAACCTTTGAGTGGATCTCTTTCTTTGTAATTAATACTTGAATTCCTCTTTGTGATAATGTTGAGAATGATTAAAATTATATACATTCTTATTCCTTCTTAAAATACCTAAGTAAAAGTTAAAATATACATTGAAATTAATCAAGAAGTCAGCCCAAGGAGCAGTTGAAGGAAGAGGAAGACCTGCTGGATGTGGAATGTGTGGGCAGGAAATGGAAGTGTGTGCCATATACTAAAGCTGTACAAATAATAATATTATATGAACTAGTACTAAAGATCACAGTGGTATTTTCTGAGATGTGTATTTGCTATTCTAAAAAGTGATACATGATAGTGTTGAATCATGACTGACCTTTGTGTTTTATTGGTTATTTGAAAAATCTCTATGGTAATGTGGAGGTTTAACAAGAGCGTGTACCTGTTTCTTAGATGTAAATTCTGTGTGGGAGGCAGTGAGGATGAAACAAAGCAGAATTTCTTTTATGCTAAACAGAAGCTAGGGTTTTGGTTTTTTCCCTGACACGTGAGTAGCCATGTGGAACCCATGTGGTTAGTAGAGAGGAACAGTCGCATCTAACAGACTATGGAGTCAACCTTTGTAGAGAAGAGAGGATGTGATCCGTCCTTCAATAGGGACATCACTTCAGCAGCTCCACTCCTAGCCATACTCTTCACCTTAATCTTCTTTTAAAAGAGGGGAGATACCTACTTGCCTAATATCCCAAAAGGTATCTTAATTCATAGTCAGAAAATCTTGCAATGTTGCATGCATTCTTTCATCTTGTGTCTACTGCATACTTCTCTAGTGACTTATCACATTTGATTCTGCTAAGCCTTCTTAAGGTCATCAACATGGCACTTTAAAAAAGCTGTTTCAGATCTTTCAGAGGGATATCCTATCTGTAGCTCCTTCTTCTGAATTTGTAGCAGTAGAGTGGAGCACTCCTACATCATAAGGAAGGATTTGGTTTGGGTGGTATTTTAAAGGGGAAAGACAGAACCACTGATATTCACTATTTCTAAGTTACATTTATTTAAAGTGGATCTTTTGAAATTAAAATTCCTTAAAGATTTTCACTGTACTCAGTATATTTGCATGATGAGGCACAATGGAGCAGGTTGAGAGTAAAGGCCATGCTCTGTTTAGAGTAAGAGTCATGCTCTCTTGTGCTGAGAGACTAAAATATGCCAACATCTTCCCTACTTGTATCCTATTTGAATTTTCAACTTCTTAGTTTGTTACTGTCATTTATTCTTATAGTTAACTAGGTATCTTTTCCCCTTTGCTTGTAGAACTCATCAGTCATCATGGAAGATGGACTCGTTCAAGATGAGTTTTCTGAGAGTGTGAAAATGAGCACTTACCTTGTTGCATTCATTGTTGGGGAGATGAAGAACCTGAGTCAGGATGTAAATGGAACCCTGGTATGTTGTTGTAGTAATTGTCTTGAAAGCCTGTTTCATAAGAGGTTAAGAGAGATTCTTTAATGACTTCTGACAGCTGTTTTATGAAGGAAAATAAGCTTTTTAAAAAAATTTTAAATTTAAATTCAATTGACATAAAATATATTATTTGTTTCAGGGTACAGGTCCATGATTCATCAGTCTTATATAATACTCAGTGCTCCTTACAACACATACGTTCTCCAGTGTCCATCACCCAGTTATCCCATCCCTACCCCACCCTCCCCTCCAGCAACCCTCTGTTTGTTTCCTATGATTTAGAGATCTTATGGTTTTTCTCCCTCTCTAGTTTTGTCTTGTTTCATTTCTTCCTTTCTTCCCCTATGATTCTCTGCCTTGTTTCTTAAGTTCCACATAGGAAAATAAGCTTTTGGATCACAGCTCTGACAACTTATGCAAGAAATGTTATTTTTTGCTTAGTGTTATTTACTTTCATTAATTAAATACCCAGTCAATAATTTTCAAGTTTCCTTTAATTTTACTTCTACAAGAGAATTCCAGTAAGACAGTATATGTATAACAAAGCTTCTATAACTGGGCTGCACAATATGGTAGTCAAGGGCTTTATGTGGTTTTTCATTTAAATTAACTAAAATTAGATGATAGCATCATGGCTGAATAATGTGTCCCTCATTCATGTCCTCTCACCCCAACAATAATTAACATCTGTTCATGGACAAAAATGGAAGCTATGGAATCCAGCACCATATGCCAAAGGACCTGGGAGGAATCTTGCCCACTGATGCATCAGGTACTAGGCATATAGACCATGGTCCTGGCTGTGGACCCTGTAATGGCATGTGAAATAGCTCTAGCCCTCTTGGCCATGGTGTGGGATCATCTGAGAAATACTGTCTTAGATAGTAACACCTGGACAAAATAGTCTTTGTGGAAGTCCACATTTCTAGCCAAAAAGTTCAGCACTCTTGGAGGAAAGAAATGCAAGTTTGGATGCATTGGCAAGAGCAGTTACTAAAGAGTGGAGGAGGTGACTGCTACTTCAGATGTGAAGACAATAATGTAAAACTTCAAAGAACATGAAAAATCAAGAAAACATGACAACACCAGAGAATCACAATAGTCTTCCAGTAACAGATCCCAAAAACATGGAAATCTGATTTACCCAACAAGGAATTCAAAATAGCTTTTTAAAGGAAACAAAAAGATAATTCAGTGGAATCTAGAAACAATACATGAACAAAATGAGAGTTGTAACAGATAGAGAAATCATAAGAAAGAATTTATTCTGGGGCTGAAAAATACAATGAGTGAAATAAAAAAAGGGGAAGTAGAGAACATCTGTAGTAGAATGAATCAAGCAAAAGAAAGAATCTGTGAGTTAGAGGACAGGAAAGTTGAGGGGCGCTTGGATGGCTCATTCGGTTAAATATCCAACTCTTGATTTCATTTAAGGTCATGAGCTCAGGGTCCTGGGATGGAGCCCCATGATGAGCTCCCCATGAACAGGGAACATGCTCAAGGATTCCTCCTCTCCCCCTATCCCTCAGCCTGGCACATGCACTGTCCCCCCAAGCCCAAATAAATCTTTAAAAGAAAAAAAAAAAGAGAGAGAGACAGGAAAGCTGATATTATCCAGCAGGAGAACAAATAAAAATGGAGAAAAGACTGAAGAAAGCCTGATTTATGGGACACCATCATAGAAACAATTTGTGAATTACTGGAGTTCCAAAAGGAAGAGACGGAGGAGGGGGACAGAAAGCTTATTCAAAAGAAGTAATGGCTGACAGCTATCCAAATATGGTGAGAAATTTGGATAATCAAGTTTATGAAATTGACAGGTTATCAAGCAAACAGCTTGAAGAGAGACATGATAATAAAACTGTCAAAAAATCAAAGAGAATCTTAAAAGGATCAAAAGAAGAGAAGCTTGTATCTTTCAAGGAATATGTCTATCAGTGGATTCTCTGCAGAGAACTTAGCAACCAGAAGAGAGTCAGATGATTCAAGGTGCTGAAAGAAAGAACTGCCAGTCAAAATACTCTTGTCTGACAATGTTTTCCTACAGAAATGAAAGAGAGAGAGACTTTCCCAGACAAAAGCTGAAGGAATCCTTCACCATTAGCTCTCCCTTAAAAAGTGCTGAAAGGAGTGCTTCCAGCTGAAAAAAAGGACACTAATTAGTAAAATGAAAATACATGAAAATACACAACACACTGGTAAAGGTAAGTATATAGCCAAATTCAGAATACTCTTACAGTATCATGTGGTGGTGTATGCATCCAACAGAATGCATAAAAAGCAATTCTGAGAAGGATATTTTGAGTGATAAATGCCTATGTTAAGAAACAAGAAAGATCCCAAATAAAAAACCTGATTTTATACCTCAAGGAACCAGAAAAAGAACAAACTAAATTCAAAGTTAACAGAAGAAAGGAAATAACAAAGATCAGAAGACAAATAAATGAAAGGGGTAACAGAGAAACATTAGAAAAGATCAGTAAAACTGGAGCCAGGTTTTTTTTATTTTTGTTTTTTTGAAAAATAAATAAAAATGACAGACCTTTACTTGGACTAAGAAAACATGAGATTCAAAATTGGAAATGAAAGAGGCATTACCATTGATAACACAGAAATACTAAGGAACATAAGAGACTACTGTGAGCAATTATAGGCCAATAAAATGGATAGTCTAGAAAAAATGCATAAATTCCTAGAAACATACAACCTAACAAGACTGAGTCATGAAGACATAAAACATCTGAACAGATCAGAAATGAGTAAAGAGATTGAATCAGTAATCAAAAACCTCCCAGCAAAGAAAGTCCAGGATCAGGTGGTCTCTCTGGTGAATTCTACCAAACATTAAAGAAAAAAATGCCAATTCTTCTCAAACTCTAAATAATTGGAAAGGAGGAAATACTTCCTGACTTACTTTACGAGACTAGCATTACCCTCATATCGAAGCCAGATAAGGACATCAGAAGAAAACTATAGGCCAATGTCCCTGATGAATATACATGCAGTAGTTGTCTCTGCACAAAGTTCTTAAGAAAATGTTAGCAAATTGAATTCAGTAGCACATTAAAAGGATCGTAGACCATGATCAAAGGGGATTTATCGCTGGGATACAAGATGTTTCATCATATGCAAATCCTAAATATGATACAGCACATTAATAGAACGAGAGATAAGTAGCACATGATCATCTCAATAGCTGCAGAAAAAGTATTTGACAAAGTACAGCTTCCTTTCCTGATTAAAAAACTTTAAACAAATTAGGTATAGAAGAGTATAACTCAACATAATAAAAGGCCATATATGACAAGCCCACAGGTAACATTATACTCAACAGTGAAAGGCTGAAGATCAGGAACAAGAAAGGGTGCCCACTCTCACCACTCTTATTTAAAATAGTACTTGAAATCTTATCTGGAGAACTTAGACAAGGAAAAAGAAATGTGGAGGGGTCAAGATGGAGGAGAAGTAACAGGCTGAGACTACATCAGGTAACAGGAGATCAGCTAAGTAGCTTATCAAACCACTGCAAACACCTACAAATCCAATAGGAGATCGAAGAGAAGAGCAACAATGCTAGAAACAGAAAATCGACTACTTTTCTGAAAGGTAGAACGGGTGAAATGAATCCAAAGCCACGGGAAGATAGGCCACAGAGGGAAGGACCGGCTCCAGGCAAGCGGTGGAAGAATGGAGGACAAAATCAGGACTTTTAAAAGTCTGCTCCACTGAGGGACATTGCTCCAGAGGCTAAACTGGGGTGAAGCCCACGCGGGGTCAGCGTGGCCCCAAGTCCTGTTGGGTCACAGAAGGATCAGGGGTGTCTGAGTGTCACAGAGCTTGCAGGTGTTAGAGCGGGGAAGCCGGCTACAGAGACGGAGCTGAGAAGTGAGCTCTCAACTTGGGCTTACCTTGAACAGTAGTCCGTGACACAGGCCACTGCTCTGTGAGGGAGGTCCCCACAAGATCCAAGGAGGCATACCCTGGGGGAGCTCAGGGATCTGCGGGATTCGGAGACTCCAGGCGGAGCTGTGTGCCAGAGAGAGAGATGCTTGGTCACAGGCTGGGTGAGCTCGGAGTGCAGCCGGAGGCCAGGGAAACGGGAGTGATTGGGGGCTTTTCTCTGAGGGCGCACTGAGGAGTGGGACCCCGAGCTCTTGGCTCCTCTGGGCCAGAGACTAGGAGGCCGCCATTTTCATTCCCATCCTCCGGAACTGTACGGAAAGCGTTCAGGGATCAAAAGCTCCTGAAAGCGAACCCGAGTGGATTACTTAGCCTGGCCCCTTAAGGGTGTGGTGCAATTCCACTTCAAGCAAAGACACTTGAGAATCACAACAGGCGCCTCCCCCAAAAGATCAACAAGAAATCCAGCCAAGACCAAGTTCACTTATCAAGGAGAACAGCAGAATTCCAGAGGAGAAAGCAAAGCATGGAATTCATGGTTTTCTCCCCATGATTCTTTAGTCTTTCAGTTAATTTTTTTTAATTTTATTTTTTTCTTCTGCTAAATTTTTTTTAACTTTTACCCTTTCCTCTTAATGTTTTTAGCTAGATTATCTTAAAAATACCTTTCATTAAAAAATAATAATAATAATCTTTTTTGAACCTTCATTATTATAGTCATATTTTATCCTTCATTGTATCTAACTTTATTTTTTGTATATACATACAGTTTTTTCTTCTAAAAAAAATTTGGGGTACAACTTCTTCTAATAGATCAAAATATACCCTAAATCTAGCTCCGGGCTTGTTCTAGTCTCCAGCCCAAGCAAATTCTCTCCACTTTCTTTCTCTTTATTCTCCTAACCAACTTATTTTATCAACTCCTTTTTTAGAAATTTTTAAAAAAATGGTTTTTTTTTCCATCTTTATAGGCATATTCCATCCCTTCATTGTGTTTACACTTACATATGTTTTTCATTCTTTAAAATTTTGGGAGGGGGGCGTCTGGGTGGTTCAGTGGATTAAAGCCTCTGCCTTCAGTTCAGGTTATGATCCCAGGGTGCTGTAACCGAGC
Source organism: Mustela nigripes (assembly GCF_022355385.1). Lineage (NCBI taxonomy): Eukaryota > Metazoa > Chordata > Mammalia > Carnivora > Mustelidae > Mustela > Mustela nigripes. Next base: position 119,452,338 of record NC_081568.1, read on the forward strand.
CCCACATTGGGCTCTCTGCTCAGCAGTGAGCCTGCTTCTTCCCTCTCACTCTGCCTGCCTCTCTGCCTACTTGTGATCTCTCTCTCTCTCTGTCAAATAAATAAATAAACAAACTAAAATTTTGGGAGGTAGTTTCTTCTAAGAGACCAAAATACTCCCCAAATTAAGTGGGTGACCCTGTTCTAGTCATGAGTCTAATATATATATATATATTTCTTTTTAATATTTTTTCTTTATTTCTTTTCTTTTTCTAATTTTTTTTAATTTCCGAACTTCTTTTTATCCCCTTTCTCTCCCCCCTACGATTTGGGGTCTCTTTTGATTTGGTTAAAGCACATTTTCCTGGGGTGTTTGCCACCCTTTTAGTATTTTACTTGCTCCTTCATATACTCTTATCTGGACAAAACGACAAGACGGAAAAATTCACCACAAAAAAAAAGAACAAGACGCAGTACCGAAGGCTAGGGACCTAATCAATACGGACATTGGTTATATGTCAGATCTAGAGTTCAGAATGGTGATTCTCAAGATTCTAGCCAGGCTCGAAAAAGGCATGGAAGATATTGGAGAAACCCTCCCTGGAGAGATAAAAGCCCTTTCTGGAGAAATAAAAGAACGAAAATCTAACCAAGTTGAAATCAAAAAAGCTATTAATGAGGTGCAATAAAAAATGGAGGCTCTTACTGCTAGGATAAACGAGGTAGAAGACTTAGTGATATAAAAGAGCAAATGATAGAGAATAAAGAAGCTGAACAAAAGAGAGACAAACAAATACTGGACCATGAGGGAGAAATCGAGAGATAAGTGACACTATAAGACGAAACAACATTAGAATAATTAGGATTCCAGAAGAAGAAAGAGAGAGGGGAACAGAAGGTATATTGGAGAGAATTATTAGAGAAAATTTCCCTAATATGGCAAAGGGAACAAGCATCAAAATCCAGGAGGAGCAGAATCCCCCTCAAAATCAATAAGAATATGTCTACACCCCGTCACCTAATAGTAAAATTTACTAAAGTCTTAGCGACAAAGAGAAAATCCCGAAAGCAGCCCAGGAAGAGAAGTCTGTAACATACAATGGTAAAAATATTAGATTGGCAGTGGACTTATCCACAAAGACATGGCAGGCCAGAAAGAACTGGCATGATATATTCAGAGCACTAAACGAGAAAAACATGTAGCCAAGAATACTAGCTAGGCTATCATTGAAAACAGAAGGAGAGATAAAAAGCTTCCAGGACAAACAAAAACTGAAAGAATGTGCAAACACCAAACCAGCTCTACAGGAAATATTGAAAGGGGTCCTCTAAGCAAAGAGAGAGCCTAAAAGTAGAAACAGAGACAATATACAGTAACAGTCACCTTACAGGCAATATAATGGCACTAAATTCATATCTCTCAATATTTACCCTGAATGTTAATGGGTTAAATGCCCCAATCAAAAGACACAGGGTATCAGAATGGATAAAACAAAACCCATCAATATGTTGCCTACAAGAAACTCATTTTAGACCCGAAGACACCTCCAGATTTAAAGTGAGGGGGTGGAAAACAATTTACCATGCTAATGGACATCAAAAGAAAGCTGGGGTGGCAATTCTTATATCAGATCAATTAGATTTTAAGCCAACGCCTCTAATAAGAGATGAGGAAGGACACTATATCATATTCAAAGGATCTGTCCAACAAGAAGCTCTAACAATTTTAAATATCTATGCCCCTAACATGGGAGCAGCTAACTATATAAACCAATTAATAACAAAATCAAAGAAACACATTGACAATAATACAATAATAGGAGGGGGCTTTAACACTCCCCTCAGTGAAATGGACAGATGATCCAAGCAAAAGATTAACAAGGAAATAAAGGCCTTAAATGACACACTGGAACAGATGGACATCACAGATATATTCAGAACATTCCATCCCAAAACAACAGAATACATATTCTTCTCTAGTGCATGTGGAACATTCTCCAGAATAGATCACCTCCTGGGTCATAAAGCAGGTCTCAACCAGTATCAAAAGATTGGGATCATTTCCTGCACATTTTCAGACCACAATGCTCTGAAGCTAGAACTCAATCACAGGAGGAAATTTGGAAAGAACCCAAATACATGGAGACTAAACAGCATCCTTCTAAAGAATGAATGGGTCAACTAGAAAATTAAAGAAGAATTGAAAAAATTCATGGAAACAAATGATAATGAGAACACAACTGTTCAAAATCTGTGAGACACAGCAAAGGCAGTCCTGCGAGGAAAATATATAGCAATACAAGCCTTTCTCAAGGAACAAGTAAGGTCTCAAATATACAACCTAACCGTACAACTAAAGGAGCTGGAGAAAGAACAACAAAGAAAATCTAAACCCAGCAGGAGAAGAGAAATAATAAAATAGAAACCAAAAACAAAACAAAAAAACCATAGGAAAAATCAATGAAACTAGGAGCTGGTTCTTTGAAAGAATTAATAAGATTGATAAACCCCTGGCCAGACTTATAAAAAAAAAGAGAGAGAGAGAGAGAAAGAGAGAGAAAGGATGCAAATAAATGAAATCATGAATGAAAGAGGAGAGATCATAACCAACAGCAAAGAAATACAAACAATTATAAGAACATACTATGAGCAACTCTAAACCAACAAATTTGATAATCTGGAAGAAATGGATGCATTCCTGGAGACATATAAACTACCACAACTGAACCAGGAAGAAATAGAAAACCTGAACAGACCCATAACCAGTAAGGAGATTGAAACAGTCATCAAAAATCTCCAAACAAACGCCCAGGGCTAGATGGCTTCCCAGGGGAGTTCTACCAAACATTTAAAGAAGGATTAGTTCCTATTCTCCTGAAACTGTTCCAGAAAATAGAAATGGAAGGAAAACTTCCAAATTCATTTTATGAGGCCAGCATCACCTTGATCCCAAAACCAGACAAGGATCCCATCAAAAAAGAGAATTGCAGGGGCGCCTGGGTGGCTCAGTGGGTTAAGCCGCTGCCTTCGGCTCAGGTCATGATCTCAGGGTCCTGGGATCGAGTCCCGCATCGGGCTCTCTGCTCAGCAGGAAGCCTGCTTCCCTCTCTCTCTCTGCCTGCCTCTCCATCTACTTGTGATTTCTCTCTGTCGAATAAATAAATAAAATCTTAAAAAAAAAAAAAAGAGAATTGCAGACCAATATCCTTGATGAACACAGATACAAAAATTCTCACCAAAATACTAGCCAGTAGGATCCAACAGTACATTAAAAGGATTATTCACCAGGACCAAGGGGAATTTATTCCAGGGCTGCAAGATTGGTTCAACATCTGCAAATCAATCAGTGTGATACAACACATTAATAAAAGAAAAGAATGAGAACCATATGATACTCTCAATAGATGCTGAAAAAGCATTTGATAAAGTACAGCATCCCTTCCTGATCAAAACTCTTCAAAGTGTAGGAATAGAGGGCACATACCTCAATATTTTCTAAGCCATCTATGAAAAACCCACCACAAATATCATTCTCAATGGAGAAAAACTGAAAGCTTTTCCACTAAGATCAGGAACACGGCAGGGATGTCCTTTATCACTACTGCTATTCAACATGTGTACTAGCAGTCCTAGCCTCAGCAATCAGACAACAAAAAGAAATTAAAGGTATCCAAATCAGCAAATAAGAAATCAAACTATCACTCTTTGCAGATGACATGATAGTATATGTGGAAAACCCAAAAGGCTCCACTCCAAAACTGCTAGAACTTGTACAGGAATTCAGTCAGGATATAAAATCAATGCACAGAAATCAGTTGCATTTCTTTACAACAATAAGAAGACAGAAGAAAGAGAAATTAAGGAGTCAATCCCATTTACAATTGCACCAAAAACCATAAGATACCTAGGAATAAACCTAACCAAAGAGGCAAAGAATCTGTACTCAGAAAACTATAAAGTACTCATGAAAGAAATTGAGGAAGACACAAAGAAATGGAAAAATATTCCATGCTCCTGGATTGGAAGAACAAATATTGTGAAAATGTCTATGCTACCTAAAGCAATCTACACATTTAATTCAATCCCTATCAAAATCCCATCCATTATTTTCAAGGAGATGGAACAATTAATCCTAAAATTTATATGGAACCAGAAAAGACCTCGAATAGCCAAAAGGATATTGAAAAAAAAAAAGCCAAAGTTGGTGGCATCACAATTCCAGACTTCAAACTCTATTACAAAGCTGTCATCATCAGGACAGTATGGTACTGTCATAAAAACAGACACATAGATCAGTGGAACAGAATAGAGATCCCAGAAATAGACCCTCAACTCTATGGTCAACTAATCTTTGATAAAACAGGAAGGAATGTCCAGTGGAAAAAAGACAGCCTCTTCAGCAAATGGTGTTGGGAAAATTGGACAGCCACATGCAGAAGAATGATACTGGACCATCTCTCCTTACACCACACACAAAAATAGACTCAAAATGAATGAAGGACCTCATTATAAGACAGGAATCCATCAAAATCCTTAAGGAGAACACAGGCAGCAGCCTCTTTGACATCAGCCACAGCAACTTCTTCCTAGGAACATTGCCAAAGGCAAGGGAAGCAAGGGCAAAAACGAACTATTGGGACTTCATCAAGATCAAAAGCTTTTGCACAAAGGAAACAGTTAACAAAACCAAAAGACAACTGTCAGAATGGGAGAAGATATTTGCAAACGACATATTAGATAAAGGGCTAGTATCCAAAATCTATAAAGAGCTTAGCAAACTCAACACCCAAAGAAAAAATAATCCAATCAAGAAATGGGCAGAGGACATGAACAGACTTTTCTGCAAAGAAGACATCAGATGGCCAATAGACACATGAAAAAGTGCTCCATGTCACTTGGCATCAGGGAAATTCAAACCAAAACCACAATGAGGTATCACCTCACACCAGTCAGAATGGCTAAAATTAACAAGTTAGGAAATGACAGATGCTGGCACTGTTGGTGGGAATGCAAGCTGGTGCAACCACTCTGGAAAACAGTATGGAGGTTCCTCAAAAAGTTGAAAATAGAGCTATCCCATGGACCCAGCAATTGCACTACTGGGTATTTACCCTAAAATGCAAATGTAGTGATCCAAAGGGGCACGTGCACCCGAATGTTTATAGCAGCAGTGTCCACAATAGCTAAACTATGGAAAGAATCTAGATGCCCATCAACAGATGAATGGATATAGAAGATGTGAGATATATATATAGCGGAAAACTATGCAGCCATCAAAAGAAATGAAATCTTGCCATTTGCGACAACATGGATGGAACTAGAGGGTATTATGCTTAGCGAAATAAGTCAATCAGAGAAAGACAACTATCATACGATCTCCCTGATATGAGGAAGTGGAGATGCAACATGGGGGGTTTGGGGGGTTCAGAAAGAATAAATGAAACAAGATGGGATCAGCAGGGAGACAAACGATAAAAAACTCTTAATCTCCCAGAAAAAACTGAGGGTTGCTGTGGGGAGGGGAGTCGGGAGAGGGTGGTGGGGTTATGGACATTGGGGTGGGGGTGTGTGCTGTGGTGAGTGCTGTGAAGTGTGTAAACCTGGCAATTCACAGACCTGTATCCCTGGGGCTAAAAATACATTATATGTTTATTTAAAAAAAAAAAGTTAATTAAAAAATAAAAAAGAAAAGAAAGAAATGCAAGGGGTACCTGGGTGGCTCAATGGGTTAAAGCCTCTGCCTTTGACTTGGGTTCTCAGGGTCCTGGGATTGAGCCCCTCATCACACTCTCTGCTCGGTGGGGAGCCTGCCTCCTCCTCTCTCTCTCTGCCTGACTCTGCTTACTTGTGATCTCTGTCAAATAAATAAATAAAATCTTTAAAAAAAGAAAAAAGAAATGCAAGGCATTCGTATTGGAAAGGAAGAAGTGAAATTGTCTTTATTTGCAAATGATACGATATTATGTATAGAAAATCCTAAAGACTCTACCAAAAAACTGTTAGAACTAATCAATGAATTTGGTGAAGTTGCCCGATTCAAATCAGCATACAGAAGTCAGTTGAATTCCTGTATACTAACAATGAAATGTCTGAAAAATAAATAAAGAATACCCCATTCATGATAGCATTCAAAACCAATAAAATACTTAGGAATAAATTTAGCAAAGGAGGTGAAAGATCTTTACACTGAAAACTATAAGATGTTGTTAAAAGAAATTAAAGAAGACAAAATAAATGGAAATATATACCATGTTCATGAATCAGAAATATTAATATTGTTAAAATGTCCATACTACACAAAGCCATTTATAGATTCAGTGCAGTTCCTATAAAAATTTCAATGGAATTTTTCACAGAAAATAAAAAAAGGGCAAGAATTCTAAAATGTGTGTGGAACCACAGACCTTGAATATCTAGAAAATTCTTCAGAAAGAACAAAGCTGGAGATAACACACTTCCAAATTTCCATCTATACTACAAAACTATGCTAATCAAAACTATGTATGTGTACTAATATATGTATATGTGTACATATGTATACTAATCACGAGAATATGGTGCTGGCATAAAAATAGACACATTGACCAAGAAACGGAATTAAGAACCCAGAAAAAAAATGCATAACTGGTCAACTCATATATAACAAGGAAGCCAAGAATACTCAGTGGGGAAAGGATATGCTCTTTAATAAATGGTGCTTGGAAAACTGGACAATCACATTTAAGAATGAAATTGGACTCTCGTCTTACATCACTCAAAATTAAACCTATTAAAGACTTAAACATAAGGTCTGAAACCATAAGACTTCTTTCTAGGAGGAAAAAAAAACCTCCTTGACATTGGTCTTGGTAATGATTTCTTGTATACGACACCAAAACACAAGCAACAAAAGCAAAAATAAGTAAGTGGGACTACATCAAACTAAAGAGCTTCTGCACAGGGATGCCTGGATGGCTCAGTCAGTTAAGCATTTGCCTTTGGCTCAGGTGATGATCCCAGGGTTCTGGGATTGAGCTCTGCAATGGCTCTCTGCTCACTGGGGAGCCTGCTTCTCCTCCTTCCTCTGCAGCTCCCCCTGCTTGTGATCTCTCTCTCTGTAAATAAATAAATCTTTAAAAAAAAGAGCCAATAAATAAATAAATAAATAAATGAATAAATCTACCAATAAATAAATCTTTTAAAAAAAGAGCTTATGCACAGCAAAAAAGAAACATCAACAGAATGAAAAGGTAACCGAAAGAATGGGAGCAAGTATTTGCAAATCATATATATGATAAGGGATTAATATCCAAGATATATAAGGAACTCCTATAACTCATTAGCAAAAATATATATAAACAATCTGATTTAGAAATAGGTAGAGGAGAGGTGCCTGTCTCTCTCAGTCCGCAGAGCATGCAGCTCTTGATCTTGAAGTTGTGAGTTTGCCCTACATTGGGTGTAGAGAGTACTTAAAAATAAAATCTTAAAAAAAAAAAATAGAGAAACTGAACTGATATTTTCCCAAAGAAGACATAGAAGTGGCCAGCAAGTACATGAAAAGGTGCTCAACATCACCAATCACAAGGGAAATGCAAACCAAACTTCAAGGAGATATTACCTCACAATTGTTAAAATGACCTCCATGAAGATGTGGTGGAAAGGGGAACCCTTGTGCACTCTCGGTAGAATGTGAACTGATAAAGCCCCTATGGAAAGCAATGTGGACGTACCTCAAAAAATTAAAAATAAAACTACCATATGATCCAGCAATCCTACTTCTGGGTATACATCCAAAGGAAATGTAACCAGGCTCTCAAAGAGATATCTACTCCTCCATGTCTGCTGTCAGATTATTCACAACAGCCAAGATACGGAAACAACTAAAGGTCTTTGCAGATGAATGGATAAAAAAGGTGTGGTAAACGTATTATAGATTATTATTTAGCCATGAGAAAGAAGGAGATCCTTCCATTTGCAATAATATTGATGGACCTGGAGGGCATTATGTTAAATGACATAAATAACATAAGTTAATAGACAAAGACTTTATATATAATCTCACATGAAGAATCTAAGAAAGCTGAACTTTTAGAGACTAGAATGGTGGTGAGGGTGAAAATAGGAAAATGTTGGTCCAACGGTATAAACTTCCAGTTATAAGTTTGAGATCTAATGTATAGCATAGTGACTGTAATTAAGAATGCTGCATTATATGCTTGAAAGTTGCTGAGAGACTAGATCTTGAAAGTTCTCATCACAGAAAAGATGAGAGGTAATTATGTGAGGTGATGGAGATGTCCTAAGTAATACTACTGTGGTAATCATTTCACAGTATAACAGTGTATCAAAGCAACACATTGCACACCTTCAACTTTCACAATGTTACGTGTTAATTATATCAATATGTAAAGTTGCAAAAAATTAATTTAAATTTAAAACTCACTTCCTCAAGTCTGAGTAGTCACATTTCTAGTGTTCTTGTGGCTAGTGGTTACTATGTTGCACATCATGAATATTGAACATTTCCATCAGTGCAGAAAATTTTATTGGACAGCACTATATCTAAAACATGCAGATTTAAGAGATAGTGTACAAATGTAGTTAGGAGATAAACCCCAGGCTATAAAAGTTAATTTAATCTTCCTTCTTAAAAGAGGAAGTTCAGATTGAGTTTCCTTAGAATAGTGAGTAAGACTATTTAAAGGTCTTATGTATCTATAATTTGTAAAAATTATTTGTTCTAATTAGGCTTCTCTGCTTTTCTATGTCATTAGTCCCTGTCAATAAATGATTATTCATTTAGATTTTACTCTTTAATTTCACCATAGAGACCTAGTTAATATTTTTATACACTAACATTATAGGAGAAAGGGTCTTTTTTAAACTAAAAATGATTATTCTTCATGATAGAAATATAATTTTTAGATTTTTTTTTCATATTTTGATTACCTCAGGGAATATTTTTACTCATTGAGCACATTCAGTTGGAGCTGGCTTTCCTTTTTAGATTTAAAGCTTTATTTTAATCACATTATATTTAGATTTTGCTAATCAAAATGCATATACTCATTCTGTTAGAAAAGCTTATAATGGCTACTGCATAACTCTGAGAGGTAAGGGCAGAGATGAGGATTAGGGCTTTTCATCAGCAGTGATACCCTATGCCATTATGCTCAGCAGTAAAAGATGGAGTGACTCACGAAGTTTCAGCATTCAAGGTTAGGTGTAGACTATGTAGTGGCCAGGTGCTTAAATGATTTACAAATCTTTGGCCTGAAAGTTTTTTTCAAGTCTAAACCAAAGAATTTTTCTGAATCCTTTGAAAAGGATAGTGAGGTTGGTTTAAATCTGATAAAATGCAATTAATTTTTCTTCAAGCATCACACCACGGATCGGGCTATTGATTCAGATGTTGCAGCCTGGATAAAATCCCAAAGGCTCAACCGAGGAGAGTCAGGTTTGCTTCTCAAAACCCAGCTGAATACCATCCTCTCCTTGAAGCAGTTCATTCTTTCCCCAGCTGGGATTAATCATTCCCTCTGTGATCTTTCATAGCACTTTGGTTACATCTCTGTTGTAATTATCACACTCTTTGATATAAAATCCCTAGCACTTTTTATTGGGTCCCAAAATATATGCAGTCTTGGCTTTTTCTTTCCCCTCTGTCCCTTCCTCCTTCCTTCTTACTGCCTCTAGGATTATATTTAAAGTCATCATTCAGATCTTCAGGGCTCTCTCAGAAATCTGTCTTTGTTTCTCATTGCCTCAGTATGGATTTGGACAAGCTGAATTATTCACTGCTCAGATATATACCTTATTCTCATATATAGAGAGGGGGGCAGGGGAAATGGAGAAAGCATGAAAGTGATTGATTGAGACTGAGATAGGAATTTGGGGTAGCTTTTTCTTTCCTTTTAATTTCTGTGTGTTATGAAGCAACATGGTTAAACATGCACTCTGGAGTCCCTCCTCTATAGCTTCCTAGGATGTGCTCAAGAGAGCAGATACCTCTGTAATCCTGCCTAAACCTCACGTTCCACAAATCTAATACTGTAATGCCTATATTAGCCTGCCCTCTCAAGGATTACATGGTGATTTTTTTTGTAAAATACTTACTGCCTGGGAGATAGTAATACACACACACACACACACGGTACTCTTTTTTTTTTTTTAAAGATTTTATTTATTTATTTGACAGAGAGAGATCACAAGTAGGCAGAGAGGCAGGCAGAGAGAAGGAGGAAGCAGGCTCCCTGCTGAGCAGAGAGCCCAATGTGGGACTCGATCCCAGGGCCCTGAGATCATGACCTGAGCCGAAGGCAGCGGCTTAACCCACTGAGCCACCCAGGCACCCCCACATGGTACTCTTTATTTATCCATTTGGCAAACATACATAAACTTCCTTATATGTCTGTGAATATAAAGTCATAACTATTAAAAATTATTTTTATTAACATGTGTATTATTTGCCCCAGGGGTACAGGTCTGTGAATCATCAGGTTTACACATTTCACAGCACTCACCATAGCCCATACTCTCCCCAGTGTCCATCACCCCACAGCCATGATCTCCCTACCCCACCCCCCAGCAACCCTCAGTTTGTTTCATGAGATTAAGAGTCTCCTATGGGTAGTCTCCCTCCCGAATCCATCTTGTTTGATTTTTTCCTTCCCTAGCCCCCACTACCCCCTGCCCTGCATCTCAAGTTCCTCATGTCAGAGAGATCATATGATAATTGTCTTTTTCTGATTGTAAAGTCATAACTTTTAATGCTACCCAGCACCTGCATATTTCAAAACGTGTTCTAAAAAAAAAAAAAAAAAAGTTATACAAATAAACAGTTGTTTCATTAATTTTCTCTCTTTTTATTAGGATGAGGGAAGACTCTAATACTCATGGAGCTATACTCTGTGCTGGCCTTTGTCTTGCCTCATTTATAAATACCTTTTTGATTCATAAACCACACGAGAGGGAAACATTAATCCTGTATTGCTGAGGAAGAAACAGTGTCTCAAAGAGGTTGCGTTAAGTGACCCAAGATTACATAGTAAGTGAGAGTCAGGATTATACTGTCCACCACAATGTGTTGCTGCTTACACCCAGTGACAGAAATAACTTCTGTTGGTGACCATAAATCTCAACTTGAAGTCTAACAAAGGATTTTTCTTACACTAAAATGTGGTAATCTTTAGGATGGATTCTATCTTGTGTAGTAGTTAACATTAGGCCTATTTCACAAGATTCAGGAATAAGGCAGTGGGGCTTTATTTACTAATGTCAGTCTTACCAAAGAGCTAGAAATGTCAAAGTTATTAAACATGCCCTCTTTAGTGATAAATATCACTACATTGTCAAAGTTGTAAAGAAAGAGGAACATTTGTTTTTATCATTTCTGTCTGGTCTTCAGTGTTCTTTACACCTCTTTCTGTTTTCAGAAATGCCAGAATTACCTAGAAAATTCTACACCAGTTTTGAAATACACCGCTTTGTCTTGAGGTTTTTGTTTTATTTTTGCCATTGCCTGATTTTGTTTTTATCATAGACAGGTCTAATTTGTAGAATCATAGAGTGCAGTGCTGGTTAATCAGATGTACATACCATGTTTTAAGCTGTAAGTCTTAAGGTCTGAATGCTAGTTGACTTCCATTTAATAGTGTTTAGAGTGCTCTTATCCAGCCCAGAGTACTGGTCAAGACTTCTTTGTTGTTGTTGAATTAGGTTGTTCTGTTTCTTACTGCTTCTTTTGCTCTTAAAACAAGCTTGCTAATAATTATAATTACCAGATGATTTATCTAGTGAGAACTCATAGCACATCATTCTTTAAGGGAAAAAAAGGCGGGGGAGAGAAAATAATAAACTATCTTTTTTCCTAATCTCTGTATTCCAGAAGTGGAACTAAATGGATCCCTTGGTCAGATTTTAGTTTCACGTGAATTTCTTCTTCCTCCTTTACTTTTCCTCCAAAGAAAGGTGCTTTCACACATAGAGAGAGGCATGGCCAAATGGTATGTGTGGCAGAGGGATGTTGGAGGAGGAATCTAGGGGACATGGGTGGTATTTCCATTGGGATAGCATCTTGGAGGTTAATGTGTTGACTATAATATAAAATATGTGTTTCTGGAAAGAATAGGCAGAGATAATGAAGATTTGTCTCAAATTCCTAGTGATCTTGGTATAGTCATTTACAATGGAAGTTAGAGAGTGTAAAAGAATATGTCAGTCTCTACCCTGCCCCCACTAACATTGACTGCAGAGGGGAAGGATGCAGGAAGTAACACATCAATGGAATGAGCTTATAGTTCCTTTGGCAAGTGGTGACTGCATTCAATAAACTGGTCACTTAGGGCTACAGATGGCAAAATCCGGGGCTGGTGACGTACTCTTGGCCACATGAGGCAAGAGATTAAATTTCTTTCATAGTTCCCTTAACAATATAGTTTTAACTGATTAACTCTAGTCCTAGGTAGGTTATTTTTCCAGTAACCATTGGCACAAATGCTCTACTCATACATATTTTACCCCATTTCTGTATTTTTAAAATAATAATAATAATAACTACCATTTATTGAACACTTACATCGTGTCATAAACTAGTCTAAGTTCTATATATGTATTAGCCCATTTAATCTTCCCAGCAACCCAGTGAAGGTAGGAGTTACTTTTCTCACCCAACAAGGAGAGTTAACGAAACTGCTCAACGTCATATAACTAGCAGAGATTTATTTTTGTTTACTTAATTTTTTTTCCTTACATTTAATTTTTATTCTGGGTTACCTCTATGTTTTTGTGATTAACTGTAGACTAAAGCCCCACATAAGGACAACTCTGACTGAAAACTATTTGACTTTTTAGAAATTGCCAACAGTTTTTTAGCCCTTTAATGAGAGAATTGAATTAGAGTTCAGTGCATTTTTTGCAAGTGGTGATTTATTCAGTAAGTCTCCATTTCCCATCAGTTGAGATTTTTTTTTTAAGTTTTTATTTTCTACTATGTCTTGGCCATATCTCACATTCCCAGGTGAGTATAGAGGGCTTCTGTTTTTTTCAATCAACTGAAAAACAATGAATAATGCTTTTTAAGAACCCATTGCTTTTAACATAAAATTGCTTAAAACTTGCCTTTTGATACTTATTTAATAAGATGTTTATAGTTAGTTATAGCTTATGTGTTTAACTTATGCACTTAGAAAAAGAGAGAAAAAATAGCAATTTAAATGATGTGGGCAATCAGATCTGCCTGCCTCCCCTCTGTGAGCATGTATCCTGAAGGGAATGGGTAATTGGAGTATGGATTCATCATCCCCTTCGTTGGTTTTAGTTACTGTGTGCCACTCACTGAGCATTGGATTCTGTTTGGTATGATTATTTCTTACACAACATGACCCATGAAAACAAGCCAACAACTGGAAAAAAGTAAGCTATCCCAAGGCTAGAAGAAAAACAGGCTTGCCATACTTACTGACAAAGCATGCATTGGTCTGTAACAGATTTTCCCAGGGTAATTTCAACAAATGTGTAATTTCTGCCTTGTATGTTTACTTTAGAGCTAACTCCCTTATGTGACTCCTCTGTGTTGAGTGCCTGTTTGATGCCAGGTACTGTAAAAGTGCTTAAAAGAGGAAAATTTGTTTTGTCCTTCAAATTTTTCAGTCTTGATAGCTCATAGGTAAGGAAGGGCAACTTTAGGTAATGGAGAAGATACGTATCATGAAATTAATAGGCAACTGCTTGTATGTTGCTATGATATGACCCAAATAGTTTATTTGGGATGTTCTGTTAACTTAAAAAAAAATCAGGGGGCACCTGGGTGGCTCAGTGGGTTAAAGCCTCTGCCTTCAGCTCAGGTCATAATCCTAGGGTCCTGGGATCAAGCCCCACATTGGGCTCTTTGCTCAGCAGGAAGCCTGCTTCTTCCTCTCTCTCTGCCTACCTCTCTGCCTACTTGTGATCTCTGTCTGTCAAATAAATGAATGAAATCTTAAAAAAAAAAAAATCAGTAAGTTTTTGAGCATGGTGGCATGTGTGGAAGTGACTTGCTAAATTTTCCAGGGGCTTATTGATTTGGAACCAAGAGTTTCTGTCCTATAAAATCTCATAAAACTCTTTTTTCAGTTCTCACATATGCTTCACAGTATTCACATGACTATCATGCCATTTTGGTTGTACCTGTCTTTACATCATATATACATATATATATATGTTTTCTTTTAGGTTTCTATATATGCTGTACCAGAAAAGATTGGTCAAGTTCACCATGCCTTGGAAACAACTGTGAAGCTTCTTGAATTCTATCAAAACTACTTTGAAATTCAATACCCGCTTAAGAAATTGGGTAAGAATCAAACAGTGCCTCTGATTTTCATTGCTTTTACAACCTAGATTCATTTTGCAAATGTTTTTTTAGAAAACTTTTGCCAAAGTTATTTTAAAAGAAAACTAAGAAACACTTAAATCTTTAAAAATTGTCTCTATTTGTTGAGATTAATCAGATTCCATAAAAACATCTAAATGTGGAGCTTAAAACATTTAGAAGTTTATGGAGGTGTTAAAAGGGCTTACACAGTGTATAAGCTGTGTATGTGGGAATTTGCTTAGGGCTTAGTCTGGAGTTTGACTAATTCTAACTTCCTAAGAAATTCCTGACTCAAATAACAAGAATTAAGTATTGGGAGCTCAGGAAAGCAAGAGCATATCAGAGCTATTTAACCAGGAGCTAGATAGGGGAATGTCGGATCTGCACCTTATCCTCCCTGCTCTAGAAAGCTGATTCATTGTGAAGGAATTAGGTTTCTCTTCCTTCGCTAAGTGACAGGGGAGCATGACTCTAAAGGGATGGTTCAGGTCTTTCTCAACTGACTGACAGGTGGGGAATGTACAAGACAGGAGCAGGGTTCCATTTGCTGAGTATAAAATGACCTCACTGTCTCTTGATTCACAGTGATAAACCAATGGGTAAAATATTTTTATTTAGGGGAGTGCCCTAGAAGAAGGAAAGTTGATCACTTCTTTCTTATGTCCAGATTTGGTGGCTATTCCTGACTTTGAAGCAGGAGCAATGGAAAATTGGGGTTTGCTCACCTTCCGAGAAGAAACACTTCTGTATGACAACAATACTTCTTCAGTGGCGGACAGAAAACTGGTTACTAAAATTATTGCTCATGAGCTATCCCATCAGGTATTAGTAGCCAAGAATATTGTATTTCCTTTCTCTTTTATATCCTGGAGTTTTAGAGTAGAATTAATGCTAATAAGAAATTCAGCGTTTTATTGTAGTATCGCCTTCTTTCATAATAAAGTGGTGTTTTCTTTCTTTCTTTCTTTTTTTTTTAAGATTTATTTTTTTGACAGGGAGATAGTGAGAGCAGGAACACAAGCAGGGGGAGTGGGAGAAGGAGAAGCAGGCTTCCTGACAAGCAGGGAGCCTGATGTGGGTCTCAATCCCAGGACCCTGAGATCATGACCTGAGCTGAAGGCAGATGCTTAATGACTGAGCCACCCAGGTGCCCCTGGGTGTTTTCTAACACAAACTTGATTTCAAATGAAAATGCTTTCTCATGTTTGTGTAGGATTTTACAGTTTGTAAAGCATTTGCATATCCATTATCTCACTTACTTATTATAACTGCTCTGAGGCAGGTGATAATCCCAATTTACAGATATGGAAACTGAGACTCAGTTTAAATAAATGACTTATCCAAAGTCATACAATTAATAATTGGCAGCACTGGGCTTGAAGACCACTGTCTACTCAAGATCTGCCTCTCCTTTCTTGCCCTGTAATGATAGAGATCTATTTCAGCCCTGACAGATGCCAGCTGTTCAGTATAGCTTTGTGGTAGACAAACCCCTCCCCTAAATTTCACTCTGTTCTCATAACTCTTGGACTGTAGTTGTCAGAACTAGATTTATGTTTTCTTCTCCTGCCCAAACTGTGTCCTTTGTTAATTTGAGAGAGGGAGGGTACTCTTTGTATGATGAGGAGAAAAAGAAAGAAAATTATGTGGGTATGTGAACATCCTGTTTTCTTCCCCAACACCTTGTCTTTCTTTTGTCCCTTGCTGAGGGGCTTAACATTGTTGGTATGGGGGTGCCTGGGTGGCTCTGTGGCTTAAAGCCTCTGCCTTCAGCTCAGGTCATGATATCAGGGTCCTGGGATCAAACCCCGCATTGGGCTTTCTGCTCAGCAGAGAGACTGCTTCCCTCTCTCTCTCTCTGCCTGCCTCTCTGCCTGCTGGTGATTTCTCTCTCTGTCAAATAAATAAATAAAATCTAAAAAAACAAAACAGTGTTGGGTATGGTTTGGGGGTGTCATGACGGAAGGGAGATGTGGAAGAAGAGTAGCACATGATCTGGTCAGTTTGCTTCCTGTCTCCAACGCCATATATGTGCAACTCTGGAGCCCTTGTGAACACTTCATAACAGGCTGACACCTGAAGCACGTCCTTATTGACAGTCATGGTTTTGGGCATGTAGCCACGTTGTCCTTTAGAGGATATCCTCTTGGTCTTTTATGCTTGGGGCCACCCATCACCACTTCTCTGTTACTTCTGCTTTAAGTCTTAGAAACCATATTCCCCTGAAACAGGTTTAAAGATAATATCTTTGAAAAGCATGTTCTTATAATTCTCAAAACTGTTCTGTTTCAATACCTAGTAATATTATTTTGCTGCTAGTTTGAGATGAGCCGTAGGCCACACTAAATTGCATACCCACCACTCTCCATTTGGGGGATTTTTGAGATACTTTTTTTTAGGGGAGTCTCCTATCATTGTTATTCTTCTTATGGTTACATCATAAAAGAAGACATTTAAAGAACTTTCTGATGTCCTTTACTTATATGCATGCCAACTATCTTAAGGACGTTATTTGAATTCTTTTTTGAATCCTGTAAATACCTCCTCTCAGGTGCCTGAGGAGAAACATGAAGCCTGGGCTTATGTAGGAAAATCTGTCACATACAAATTTATTTCTTAGTTACATGGATGGCTGTAGATAGATGGAAATAATCTTAGTAACTTAATATTAGAAGGTAAAAGAATAATACTAGGAAATAATACTTTTAATGAAGTGGCTAAAAACTGTTTTTACCTAGCAAACAGTGTGTGTGTTAATTTGATAAATATGCTAATGGTGTTTCTTGCTTGTTTTCCCATTTAACAGAGTAAAATACTAAAATTTTTATTTTCATTTTAGAATAAATATATACAAATTTTCTCATAAGTCTTTAATTTGAATGTAGTTTGTTTAACTAATAACTATTTTTAAGTAGTTATAATCTGGATATAGGTGATTAATCTGACAATTCAATTACTAGGACATTTTTAAGAATGTAAATACTGTGTTGGTTAGTAGTTTGTTTTTTCCCCACAGTGGTTTGGTAATCTGGTCACAATGGAGTGGTGGAACGATCTGTGGCTAAATGAAGGGTTTGCTACATTCATGGAGTATTTCTCTTTGGAAAAAATATTTAAAGAGCTCTCCAGTGTAAGTACACCGTTTATTATATATACTTTCATATTTGCCATTTGGAGAAATGAAAGTGTTTCTAGAAAGATAAAATTGATCCTTGTTGCTGATAAATCCTCAACCTCTTGACATTTGGCAATGAAAACTAAGCTTTTATTTATTGAAATGTTTCATTGAAAGCTGAAGTTATGTGAAATTATTTTATACTTTGTTAAAATGAACATTTTAAATCACTTTGTTACATTTTATTTTTAAGAGATGTAGCCCTTCTCCTTGACGGAATTTAAAGTTGAAAAACCTTTTGTGGACAACAAAACATTTTATCGTTTGTATAAAGAGAGAAAGAAATTAAGACAATGTGTAACAATGCTATCTCTCTGTTATTACTATGATCCTTCTTGTAACATAGTACATAGATTGATACAGACAAGTAATTTGCCCTGTTAAGATACAAACCATATTTTGTGCCCTTTCTAAAGGGATATCATTGGGATATCATTCTGTCATAGAGGTCATAATAATGAAACTGTATTATTAGACTCTGGAGAAGTTTCCTATCATTAGAGATATTTGAACACACTAGGCCATAGTACAATAGGTATTACCAAATAATCCAACCAATAGGTGGGAGTGTGTAAATAAAGATCCCATTCAGCCCTAAAATTCTCTGACTTTATATTAAACTTCCTGGGTATATGATCCGAGACTGTTTCAAAATAGGGATACTCTTAAGAGCTTTTAATCTGAAATTTTTATGTAAGTCCTGTTCAAAAACTTCAGGTGGGTAGAAGGAACTAGAATACTAAGCAAAATATTCTAAATCTATGTGTGTTACTTAATTGAGCAATGAGATATACAGTTTCACCACTTGGTGGTGCCCAGAATGTTTAAAACCTTCTAATGGATATTCTAGGGGAGCTTGTCTACTGAGCTATCAATGAATTCGATTTAAGTGTCATATTTTATTTTGAATAAATCTCAGTAAGGGAAATGTCTATTATCTTAATAGAAACCATGTATGAAAAGTTGGCAGAAGAACCAATTTTTATTTTTGTTTTTTAATTGCAGATGTTATTTTGAAAATGTACACTAACCATTTTAGAATATTTACTTTGATTTTCTCTCTGGACTTGGCACATTTGGTTGCTTTAGTAATAGATTCTTAATTTATTCTTACGGCGTGGTTTAGGAAACAATGCTTTTCATGTGGCTAGAAAGTTATAATTTTTTTTTAATTTAAGGAATACAAATGAAAGTTGCTGTATTCCTACATTTTAAAAGCTTATTTTATAAAGTCTAGTGAAGATTTTTTTTAATAATGAACTTAGTTATTAGTCTAACTCATATAAATAATCACTATACTTGCCTTTGCCTTTGATACTTTTTGTGGTTTCCTAATCTGTTTGATGTTTTTGCTAGTATGAAGATTTCTTAGATGCTCGATTTAAAACCATGAAGAAAGATTCCTTGAATTCATCTCATCCAATATCATCATCATCTGTTGAATCTTCAGAACAGATTGAAGAAATGTTTGATTCTCTTTCCTATTTTAAGGTACTGCTCTATACACCAAGTACCTGAAGTGGGTTTCAAATTAATTTCTTTCTTTCTTTTTTAAGATTTTATTTATTTATTTGTCAGAGGGAGAGAGAGATCACAAGTAGGCAGAGAGGGAAGGGGGAAGCAGTCTCCCTGCTGAGCAGAGAGCCCGATGTGGGGCTCGATCTCAGGACCCTGAGATCATGACCTGAGCCGGAGGCAGAGGCTGAACCCACTGAGCCACCCAGGCACCCCTCAAATTAATTTCATATGTGAGCAAGCTGCATGATTTAGATTACTTTAAAGATTATATTTTAAGATTATTTTCATGTTTGCTTCTATTTAAATCTTGGTTTTAACTTTTCTGGGTTTTTCTCCATATCTCTGTTCTCATTTAAGTTCTGTGACTGGTATTCTGGGTAGTTAATCAGATCATACAGCCATATATCTCTTAAAGTTGGTTCAGTCTATAGATCTACAGGTAGAATATATCCAGAGGATGTTCTAAGCAAGCCCTTGGCTGGGTTATTGACAATTGAGGCATGTTCCAAAGTCACAGTTGCCAAAACACATAAATAAAAAGAGACTATAAGAACTGAAAAGTAAATTGCAGGACCAGAAACATAAGACTCCGGGTTTGGGAGTAAAGCAAAAACAGAAAACGAGAAACTTGACTAGGATCACCATAGATCAGGGGCACCTTGGTGGCTCAGATGGCTGAGTGTCTGCTTTTGGTTCAGATCATGATCTCTGAGTCCTGGGATCGAGCCCTGTGTTGGGCTTCCTGCTCAGTGGGGAGTTTTCTTCTTCCTTTACCGCTGCAACTTCCCCCCACCCCCACTCATGCACTTAAAAAAAAAAAAAAAGGATCATCATAGGTCAGAGAACAGAACAGTACCACTCACAGTTGTGATGGGAGTCATGAATATTTGGGCTTATTTGCCTCCTTACTCTGGCTGTCAGATTAATTGATTAATAAATGAATTCCTGTACTGGACAGAGGAAATACACAAAACCTGTGAGATACAGTCCATATCATCAAGAAACTCAAAGTTTAGGTGGTGGGTGCTTCTGAAGCAGTAAAAAATTGATGCAGGTAGAATGAATGGTATAGACTTTTTTTACCTAGGATTTTGAAGAAAACTTTTTTGGAGGAAAACAGAAGTTGAAGAGAATTAAAAAATAAAAAGAGTACAGATAAAGAGGAATGAGAAGCACTGAGTAGGTCAGGAATAAGGCAGTGAAGTCTACAAAGAAAAGTCAGGAATGCTAATGGGCAAGGCATTTTTGTTTAGGGAGTAAATGCTTGACTGTGGTGGAAGCCGTAGGTGGAGAAGGGGAAAGATGAGGAAGGTAGGTTGGGGCAGTTGTAGAAGGTTCTGAATGCCATCAGGAATGTGGCCTTTCTTCTGTAAGCAATAGTAAGCTTTAGAAGATTTTTCAAACAGAGGAATTCCTTGATTAAAGTTACTGTTTAGGAAAACTAATTTGTTCCAGCTTACAAAGTAGATTTAAACGGAGGGAGATCTAAAGTCAGAAGGTTGCTGCTAAAGTCCTAACACGATGTGATCAAAGTGTGAAATTAGGAGTGGTACTGAAAGTGGAAGGAAAATGATGACTGTAAAAGCACTGGGTAGAGGGAAGTTCTGGAAGGATTTAGTGACAGGGTAAGGCAGGTAAACAAAGAGGTAGCCATGTTTTCCAGGCGAACACCTGACTGGCATGGAAAATAGTTATACTGTTAACAAATAAGGAATCAGGAATTTAGTTAGCTATATTAAATATATTCCAATCAGAGCTGCTGCTGCTGTGATTTTTAAAGCCTGTATTGGATCTGTTGACAAAAATGTTTAAACTTGTGGTTCTGTTCTTGTACAGAGCTGTTCAGGATTTGTTTTGACTGAGCTCCATCATCCTCTGACTCCCACCCCCTAAACCCTGAATTCAGTGTCTTCTGATCATTTGGTTTCTACAGCATATCTAACTCCTGTCAGTATGGTTAACTACTTATTTCAGGATTTTGGAATCAGGATTTTTGAATATTTGGGCAAATATCCCACATAATTGGAAAAAGTGGGACACTGAGTAATTTACCAATATTGTATTTAAGAACAAATAAGCATGATTAGGGAAATGTGTTTGACAGACATATTCTTTCTGGGTTTTTTAATCTCTAAGCCTAATTCTGATACAGGATGTCTGTTGAGATCAACTAGGAAGTAAATTTTGAAATAAAAGGAAAAAGGTCTAAAATTTAAATGCCAGGAGCCACCAAAATGAGGTGGTTCCATGGAGATGAGGATCCAGCAAGAGACTGAGAATGATGGGCAGTGATTAGGGGGAGAATCAAGAGGGTGTCCCAAGGCCAAGTGCAGAAAGATTCTAAAGGGGGAGTGAGTAATCAGTCATATCAAATGCTGCTAGCAGGTTGATAAGTTGAGTGTGGGAATTACCATTGGTTTGACACCATGAAGTTCTCCATTGACCTTGATAAAAACACTTTTAGTGATGGTTGGATGATGGGTCTAGAGAAAGTGGTAAGAGAGCAAATGGAGATGGCAGATGTGGACAGCTCTTTCAAGGAGTTACTACAAAGGGGGTATAAGAAATAGGGTGATAACTGGAAGAGGCATGGAGTTAAAGAAAGGAAGGACATTTTTTATTTGCTTTAAATGAGGAATGTTGCATAGTTTTTTTGTTAATGGGAATGGAACAGTAGTGAGGAAAAGTTGGTGATGCAGGGGTGAAAGGGATCTGTTGGGAACAGGAATGAGTACTTAAGTTGATAGAAAAAGTAACAACATGAAGCACAATATAGAAAAAAGGGAGTAAATAGAAAAAAGGGAGTAGTAGGGATTAAGTTGAGTTGTCTATATCTGATCATCTTGATGGCTTAATACTGCTACACTTTTACCAGAAGTGAAATTCAAAGATTATTTGAGTACCTTTGTTACTAAGTGCTGTTTTAGTCACTGGATTTGAGCTTTTTGGATTTTTCCTCAGCTAGCATATAGTCTAGAAGAGGAAATAAGTATATATCTACATCTATAAATACATACTTAAATGTATATCTACCTAAATATCTAAATATATATATTAAATACATATCTGTAGCAGATGCAGGGAGTGATATAAATTGTTTTTGAAGTTGGAGAACTCTTTCTATCTTGAATCATGGAAGGCCGCCCAAAGATGTTGTTTGGAAATGATGACCTGGGCTTCTGCGACAGTCTAGTGTCACTGAAGAGCCTTAACAGTTGCATGCCGGGTTCAGAATTATTAGTGTATGCTTTCTGCCCTATGCATTCACTAGTTCCCAGTGTATTTTGAAGTGACTCTGCAGGAAGAAGAGAGATCTTCGTTATGTTAGCAACATGATGTACTAAAACTGGAAATTAATGTACTCCCAAGCTGAGAGGCCTCTGGAGCTCTGCTTGTTGATTATCTCTGGCAGTGAACTCATGAATTCAACTTTTGGTATTTTGAGCTCTGGGATTGGGATGGGGATTCCACAGAAAAATGTGGCATGCTTTTCTATTAAAGATGTATTCATAAACACTTATCATAGCCCTGAGACAGGAACTGACAGAACACATAAAATAGCTTATTGTAGAATTAGTGCACGTGGGAATCTGCTCCCATTATTTTTTCTCAAATCCCTTAAAATAATTTTTCAGTAAATCTGAGCACAATTCACATCTGATTATATGACAGTAAATAACTGTGTGCTATAACTGGTTCTCTATAAGAATATACTTAGAATAATTATATTTTGAATTTTAGGTTCTCAATTCTATAACCTTTATTTCATTTCCCATGATTTCCCCTTTTTCTCACTTTTTTTTAACATAGGGAGCTTCCCTCTTGTTGATGCTGAAAACTTACCTCAGTGAAGATGTATTTCAACATGCTATTGTTTTTTACCTGCATAATCATAGCTATGCATCCATTCGAAGTGATGATCTGTGGGATAGTTTTAATGAGGTAAGTGACCCAAATATTTCATTTAGTTCTGAGAGTTCTTCTATTTATATTTTTATCAAGTATATAACTACGCCATGGTACCAAGGATAGTTATTTGAGAAAAGGGGGATGACTGGATTAAATGTCAAGAAATGGAAGTACTCATCTTAAGTATTGAGATTATTGTGTATGGCCTTGTGTAACTATTTTTGTTCTATACCTTAATCTCAAATTCCTACTTTGTAGGAAAGTTGCTCTTCCTGAATTAATATATATTACTATATTTTCATTATTTGATTTTTTCAAAAATCTGTTTTCCTTTTCTTATGCTTTTGCATCTTTATCTATCTCTGATTCATAATTTTTTCCTACACTCTGCTCTATAAATCCTCCTGTCTTTTGTGGCCATGTTCCTACAAGGCCATCTTCATAGAGGATAGATCATAAGCTGCTGCCATGGGCTGCGTATTGCCCTTGGATCATTTTGCTGTTTGGATTTTGTTGTTCCTGCAGGTGTTCTCACAAGCAGTGAAGTTCAAGTTAGGCTTCAGAGCAGTGCATGAACCCAGCCTGCATTGTACATTTATGCTAATTGCATAACCCTTATGAGCATTTTGGTATGTCACCCTGATCCAGACCAATGGTTCTTAATGTTTTGGAAGATCACAGACATATTTGAAACTTTGAAGAATATTCTGTACATGTTCCCCAGAAAAAACACATATATACACAAAGTTTCAAAATTTTAGGGCCCTGGTTTAAGAATTGCTATTCTGGGGGCACCTGGGTGGCACAGTCGGTTAATTGTCTGACTCTTGGTTTCAATTCAGGGTCGTAGATCTCAGGATCATGAAATTGAGCCCCATGTCAGGCTCCACACTCAGCGCAGAGTCCGCTTAAGACTCTCTTCTTCTGCCCCTCTCCCCCGGCCCCCAGGCACGCTCACTCTCTCTGGCTCTCAAATAAGTGAATAAATCTTAAACAACAACAAAAACACCTCCTACTCTCAATCTTTCCCATATACTCTCTCTGCTTCCTTATCTTATCTGAAACCTTGTGTTTTCTAGCTGTTAACCCTGCGCCCAGAAGATAGACCTTCCCTTCTCTCTGAGTTCTCTTTGCAAAGACGAATTAGTCCCTATTACTTAAGAGTTGCTTTCAAATCACTGTTTTTGCTCTCATTATATGGTAACATTTCAATTGAAAGCCACATTATTTATTCTATACTATTGCATTATCTCCTGACATTTAGAATATATTTCTGCCTTTCTGACTGTCTTCAGCTTTTGCATCATAATGTTTTCCTATCCCAACCTTGTCCCTAACACTATCTCCAGGTCTTTCAGCACCTACATCGAATAATGTACCGGGCTTTTCATTTCCATTCTGTTTCAGAGGCCCAAAAGTGCCTTTGGCAAAGTTTGTTTTCTTCCCAATTCCTTATCTAGAGATGAATAGATCAGAGCCATGAGAAATGTAATATTAATATTGCAATGAATTTGGGTAGATTTCATCCATCCTTTCTGCTTTAAATAAATGGGCATATGGAGGTAGAGGTGAGGCGTGTCATCATGCAACGATACTGTTAGCAAACACTTAAAGTGCTTAATGATTTTAGGCACTTGCTGTTCAAATCCATATGCAACCTAGAAAATGGTTGGAATTGGAAGGTTAACTCACCTGCTTTAAAGAGATAGTTCCAGAATTTCTATTTAATCAATGATTCCAGTGTCATAGAGATAGTGGACTTTAGAGGGTCTGTGAACCTCCGACGCTGGATTCTAGATTTCGTAGATACTGATGCAGTTTCTGGGAGAGAGCACTGGGCCCATTAACATCTTACTTTGTTGCTGCTTTCTGACACTCCCCATGGTATTCGTTTTTTCCAAGGTGGACGCTCACATGTACGGAAAGCAGAAGGTCTGGATGCAGGCTAACTCACAGTAGAAAGCTGTGCTTCTTACTCTAGAGTATTTGTCACGATTCATACCTTCTATAGGGTGGTATTGTGAGCTGAAAGAGTGCTTGTCCTGACATAGAGATTTGGACAAACACTGGGTGTACTTCTTTTTCAACACAGGGTTTCTCTCACTTTCTCTAGTTATCTAGAGAAAGTTCTGTTCCAGGTGACTTTCCTTTTGGCAGCTGCTCATTCACTTAGATCAGAAGTATAAATTTAACTCTGTATTTGTGCTTCTGGTTTTCTATTAATAGAACGTGTAGTCTTCATAGAATATGGTAGACAGAGAGGGAAAGGTACAAACTATAGTTTTTAAGCTGTTCACTTTTGAGCGAAAATAATTTATTCTTTTTTTTTTTTTTTTTTTGGTAGATCACAAACAAAACACTAGATGTAAAAAAAATGATGAAAACCTGGACCCTGCAAAAAGGATTTCCTTTAGTGACTGTTCAGAGAAAAGGAAGGGAGCTTCATGTGCAACAAGAAAGATACTTTTTAAATACGAAGACTGAAATTCAACCTTCAGATGCAAGGTACATTCCGGCTTTCTCCTCCAGCTCTCTCTCTTTCACCCTTGGGTTAGAGTATTTGTAGTCACAGGTTTCTATGAAACCTAACAAGTTTATCTTTTTCTGGGAAGAGCTTGAAAATTTCTTCTTCCTGCCAAAAGGAAAAAAAAAAAAAGACCCAACAAATTATGTGTAACTGACTGAAATACTGGAGAGAGTAATAATCTTCCAAAAATTTTTTTTTTTTACAGCTATCTCTGGCATATTCCACTATCCTATGTCACTGAGGGAAGAAATTTCTCAAAATACCCATTGGTATATTTACTGGACAAGAAGTCAGGTTTGACTCCTAATTCTTTTCTGATAAGAAATATGTAACAGCATGTTTTTTTAAAACTCTGACCTAGCAGCAGGAAGGAGATTATGGTTTTCTAAGTGCACACTGTTGGAGCTAGTTTTACCAATCACCTACACAAGATAGGACTAAAGTGAGTTTGGTCCCTATATCATGTATGAAGTTAGTCTTTCTTGTTCATGGGAAGTAAGGTATAGAAAATTGCCCTGAATGTGCTAGCAGTCTTGGTAGAAAACAGCAAAATGCTGTCTTTTTTTATATCCTAGATTAATATTTTATGTTACTAGGTATAAAGTAGTAGAAGCAGAGCAGTCTCTTAAAGTATACTCCGCTCTCTACATTTTAGTGGTGAGTTTGGGCAACTGCATTTCAGGTGATTCTCATGCATAATAAAGGTTGACTCATGATCTAGATTTAGAGCAAATAATCATTACAAAATGTCCTATGAACATAGTATACATTTTTTGTTAATAAGAAAATGGGGTAAGAAATTATGATTCTGAAGAGGGGGATAATAAAATGTAAAGATTGTATATGTTGTTGGACCCGTAGGAGTCTATAAAAAACAAAATTGAAATGTAGTTTCTAACCATTTGTTAAATACCACTGTAAATGCCACACCATGCACCCTCTTAATTTACATCCTGAAAGAACATGAAGATCTTGGGTCCTGCAGAAACCATTAGTGATACTCTAGTTTTATGAAAAGGGAACATTTCTTGTTTGAATTTGTGTCTGGTTTTCACACCTATATTTTTGAGAAGAGAGTATAGTCTAGTGGTTAATGGAATGGACTTTGGAACCAGATTATCTGGTTCACTTGTATGCCTGCATGTAGTTCTGTGATTCTCTGCGCCTCATTCCCTCAGCTACAGAGTGGACATGATGACCCTATTTTATAGTGTTATAGATTGAGTTCATTTATGTGAAGCACCTAGAGTAATGTCTGGCATGTGTTACGTGGTATATACAAGTTACCTGTTGTTATTCATGCTATTATTGAAAAATCTTTAAATATAGTATATCCACATTATATAAAAGGTAGAAAATGGAGAACAGATCAACCCATCACAACTATTCTCATGATTATTTCTTTCTAATAATTTTAAAATATTTTTTTACTTAGTTGATACCATTGTGTACAAGTGATTTTTATCTTGCCTTTTTGAAAAACATATAGAATATTGATTTGATTTTTCCTTCCTGTTGGACACTTGATTCACCATTTGTCTCTATTTTAAAAAAAGGTCTTAGTAAAAATTTGTGATCTTAATGTTTTGCCGTTATATGAACTTCTTCATAGGAATGCTTCTCAGAAATGAAGACTGTTATCTTTTGTGATTTAATACACATTTCTAAGTTGCCTTTCTATGATGTAATAATTTATAATGCCAGGTGAAATATGTGAGCATACCAGTTGCATTGCTGTTTAACTAGAGTGGAGTGTTAAAACAATCTCATTTAAAACATTAAGAACACTTGATGATATTATATCTTTGATTAATATAACATAACCAGGGGTTCAAGGAAGGGCTGCCTTTGATGAAAACAAAACTCGTTACTTTTAAGTGTCCTTGGAAGGACGGTCCCTGACTAAAGAAAGAACACTTCATCCCATCCCCTTTTTGGACCAATAAGGAAATTTTCCAGACCTCCCAATAGTATGTAAATTTTTGGTGGTATTAGAAATAATTGGGCAATGAGAAACCTGCTTTTATAAAAGACCCTTAACTTTTAAAGCTCAGTTTGAATGTGAGCTTTGAAACTGTCTTTGAGTCTCATATCCCAAAGTCTAGCTCCTGTTTTCCTGCTGTAGCCTTTTCTCCCTCTGCCCTTCCCTGGCACTCTGTGCTTCTGCTCTACAGAAACTGTTTCACACCTCAGATGTGCTCTCCTGCCCTTGCACGTGCTGTTTGCACTCCGGGAAGAACACTCTTACCTCTCCACTCCCTTGATTTACTGCTGTTCATTCTTCAGATCTCAGCGTGCTCACTGCTTGCTCTAGGCAGCCTTCCCTAACCTCAAGACAGGTTAGATGTCTGCTTGTGTGCTCTAACAATACGCTCTGCTTTTCTTCTTTTGATATACTGTAAATACTGTTTCCCTTAGGTCTGTCCCCACATTAGATGTGTTCCCTATTTAAGGTAGAGTTCCTGGCTAGGTGAATCACTTTTGCGACCTTAGCACCCAGTACGCACACATTTTTTAAATGAATAAAATTTAGTATGTAACGAGGTGACTCAATTTCAGGTCTCACTGTGAAAAGTTTTAGGAAAAGAGCATGCAAAGCCTGATGAAATGATAACTTCTATTTTCCTTCCTTTGCAAGTATTCTTAATAAAGGGGAATATGCAAAATGTGCCATAATGTAATTGGTTTAATCTGGAGCTGGAATGGAGCCAACAGATGATGAAAGCAGTGTCTGTTACTTCCTCTTCTCAAATGTGCTTTCCCTTGCTGCCACTGCTGCCCCTGCTGTTTCAATTCCGGGCAGTTCAGGTTTTCAGAGTCCACACTGAAAATGTTCTGTCCTCACTAAAAATTATTGACCCTGAGGGTGGTTGGGTCTTCTTGGTTCCTAATGCTCTGGTGAGAAGCACTCTTATTTTAATTGCATTTTAATTTTTTTCTATTCCCAAAAGAAGTGTGGTAGAGACAGGGGCTACAGAGGCTTACTTTTTGCCGTATGACTTTAGTGAGCTGTGTGAATTGTTAAGTCTCTAGTATATTTCCATGTGTTCTAATGCCAGGGCTGCTGGGTTAGTCTGTTTGTTCAGTCAACTATAGGAGTTATGTTTGATCAATATCTTTGTCACTTTTTCCCACATACGTGAATTTTGAGTGATTAATAGTTGGGCCTAGGGGCGCCTGGGTGGTTCAGTGGTTTAAGCCTCTGACTTCAGCTCAGGTCATGATCTCAGGATCCTGGGATCGAGCCCCACATTGGGCTCTCTGCTCAGCAGGGAGCCTGCTTCCCCCCTCTCTCTGCCTGCCTCTCTGCCTACTTGTGATCTCTCTCTGTTTATCAAATAAATAAATAAAAATCTTTAAAAAAAAATAGTTGGGCCTAAGAAGGTGTGAAAGGGGCCATTTTGTCAAGCTATATATTGAGAAAATTTCACTAAAATAATGAGTGTCTTCCTCTCCCTTCTCTCCTCTTTTCCCTCCCCACTCCCTCTCTCATCCACATCTTACTCAGACCTAAGCTCTTTAACTGTAGGAAATCTTTATATTAAATCTAATTTGAAACACTGATGATACCACTGTGCCAGAAGTATGTATCTCAAACTAAAAGACCAGGTGTTGTCTTTGAATAAAGGGCATTTGGAAGAACAGAATAAGGAAGGGCATATAATTAGGGTATTTATTATGTGCCATCTTTTGCTCTCCCCCCCCCCCCAATAAAATAAAAGAGAATAAAGGGTACTGGGGAAAGGAATGCTTTTGAACAAGAGGGAATGTAGTTTAACTGCGCATATCGTGCTAGCCCTCTGGAGCAAGCTGCACAGGCAGCTTCTCAACTTTGTGTAAGAACTTGTTTTTTGTTTCTATGTTTTAGTGTTTCTGTATAAAACAGTAGTTGATTTTCATAACTCATTGACAAGTGGTTTTTAAAATCACTACTAAATTGCTTCATCTGGGCTTCTGCCATATAAGATTGGAGTGAGTCTTTTTTAATACTCAATGGACTGTGAAAATTGAACTCTTAATCTGTTAATGATTACGATAAATTAAAAACATATGAGGGTAGCCTCATCCACATTTGAGCTGTAGGATGTAGTTACCTCCCTTGTGTGCAAAGCTATTATTTTTTGATACCTGTGGTTTTAAGATCCTTCATTCTGGATCATTCAGAAGACCTGAGGGAGACTAATATGTTGATTCTTTAAAATGATAACTCTCCTCTCTCTGTTCTTGGCTACCCTGCTTTGTATTCTGTCATCAAGATGACAGTAATAATTTCGAGTACACTCCCAGCTGCCTTCCTCCTTTCTACCATCTGGACTTGGCCAAGTTTACAACACGGCAAATTGCTTATCAGTCAAAATACACTGTATTTCAGTATTTTCCTGTATCCATCCAGTGGAAGAATTGCCATACTTATCATTTCTTGCCTCTTTTTTTGGCAAAGGGAGATTTGGAGCTCTTTAGTCTTGATTCCCAAGGTTCTTTCTTGATAAAAGCTCTGCAGGAAATTGTGTTGGGTAACCTGGAGAAGGTCGATATTTTTTCCGTAGTTACTAATAAAGTTATCATTTCATCAGTCATTGTTTTTTTTAAATGTCTCCCTATTCTTCCTTAGAACTGCACTCTGCTCTACGAAAAGGAATAAATCCTATTAATGTAGTTGATTTTTCTCATCTTCTGCTCTATCAGCCATAGAACAGAAATTAATACAGGATTTTTTAATGGAAAAAACTGATTATTTGGTATGTCATGTTAGGACATGATCAGAATGTAAGTCTTTTCCATATTAAACATCCTTTGTAGTTTCAGTATAATTGGAGAAACTCAGGTATTAAGAGAATCTGATAAATTTTAATAATTCATGCTTTTGAAGTTGATAGGCCCTGAGATTTTAGGTACCAAATTTAAATGTGTTCCTAATGCATTTTATGTGCAAAAGCCATCATACAGAGTTATTATGGTAGTGAAAATTTTAAAACAGTGTAAGTATTTCCAAATAGAAGATGGGTTAAACTATGGTAGTTTTTCAAATGGAATTTATGAAGATACTTGAATACTGCATATGAAGACAGTGGGAAAATGGCTGAGGTAGAAACTGATAGGTAAAAAAGCAATACAAATATTAATGCATATCTGTCCACTGTGTGAAATATTACATTAATTAAAATGTGTATGGGAAAAGTCTTGGCACAGAATACACCCCCACAAAGCTATCATTGTCTGAGTTTAGATTATTTTCCTTGTCTCTGTTCTTCTTTGATAATTTTTAAAAATAAGTACTCCTTAAAGTTGGGAAGAAAACTTACTTCGTAAGTATCTATAAACCATATTTAGATTTGGTTTGAAAACCTTTACTATGACATGGTTATTTTGTTCATTCATTTATTAATTCACTTAGGATTTTTTCTTTTAGTATCTGCTAGGAACATTGTTCTGGGCACTGAGGGATTAGCAGTAAACAAAATAGTAAGCTCATAGAACTAGATTCTAGTAAAAAGTAAATCTGGAGATGCTCAGAAGCATACCCTTAACTATTAAATTAAGTCCAAGTCTTTGTTGCCAACTTACTTAAAGGACATTTCTTGATTCGTAATTTAAAGAATTTGAAAAATTCCTACATATATTTTGTGGTCAGATTTTGTAGTAATATATTTTGGTAGTCATATATTTTATGACTCTATTAATTGAAATCATTTTATATAAATTTCCAACAATTCTTTTAGCATTCGTTTATTTAATAGTAGGGACTCAAAAATGCATATCACTTTCCTGTTATTTTAACCAACTTATATATTTGTGCGTAATGCGATCTTCATCTTCCCCAATGTCTATTTTTGCTAGCTTTGAATTACGTGACTTTTCTAAATAGCTTCACTTATTCTTCCTCCAATGTAATTAAAGACAAAGACTGAGATGGAACACTTTTTACATAGTTTTTTCACTATCTTCCCTGCTTCCTCACCCTACACATTCTTTTTTTTTTTTTTTTAATTATTTTATTTGACAGAGAGAGAGATCACAAGCAGGTGGAGAGGCAGGCAGGGACAGAGGGGTAAGCAGGCTCCCCGCTGAGCAGAGAGCCGATGCGGGGCTCGATCCCAGGAC
This sequence comes from Mustela nigripes, assembly GCF_022355385.1. Classification (NCBI taxonomy): domain Eukaryota; kingdom Metazoa; phylum Chordata; class Mammalia; order Carnivora; family Mustelidae; genus Mustela; species Mustela nigripes. The sequence goes on from NC_081568.1 coordinate 119,483,882, forward strand.
ACTGAGATCAATGACCTGAGCTGAAGGCAGCAGCTTAATCCACTGAGCCACCCAGGCGCCCCCACCCTACACATTCTTATCACCTGCTTAAAACACCTGTATATCTTGAACTCTCTCAACTTGGATGTCATTTCTTCCCAGAAACCTCTCCTAATCTCCACTTGGTGATGGAGCATTTCTTCTATGTTCTTCCATAGGATGCCAAATTTTCTTTTTCTGTCAATTACATTTATATGATACTCTGTTTGCCTGGCTACATTGGACTGTAAGATCTGGGGAAGAAGGGGCATTTCTCCCTTGTTCACCATTAAATAAAAAATTGTTAAATGAATGAGTGGTAAATGGTAGGTATTCATCCTTTCTGATGGCTGAGTAATAATCTGTTATATATACGAACCACATCTTCTTTATCCATTAAGGAGGGCACATGATGTGATGAGCACTGGGTGTTATATGCAACTAATGAATCGTTGAACACTACATCAAACACTAATGACATACTATATGTTGGCTAATTGATCTTAAGTAAAAAAAAAAAAAAAAGTAAAAAAAATTTTTGAAATGAATGAGTGGTGATCTTTGCTGACTTTAAAATAACTGCACTAGGAGACAGACATTTAGTTTGTTAGTAGAATAATTAAATGTAACAATATACTGTATTAACTTTGAAACAAAATGCCCATTTAGTACTTTTTCTTCTATTATCTCTCCTCTCTTTATCTCATTTTTTGGTCTGTATTAGGTGTCATCAATCTTACAGAAGAAGTGCAGTGGGTCAAAGTCAATACGAACATGAATGGCTATTATGTTGTACACTATGAAGATGACGACTGGGAAGCACTAATCAAACAGCTGAAAACAAATCCTTATGTCCTGAGTGACAAAGACCGAGCCAACCTCATCAACAACATCTTTGAGCTTGCAGGGTAACGTGAGCTTGGTTTGGGTTGGCGGGTTGGTTTTCAAACAAGTGTTCTGCAGAAAAAAAACACTTTAGAAAAACAATTCAGGAGAACTAGCGCATGTAGAGTCTCTTAGGTGTACTTGTTTTGGATGATTGGGAAGATGTAAGATCTAATCCTTGCCTTCAGGGGTGTTATAATCTATATAGTAACATCCACTACAAACATAGTAAACAGTTAAATAACAAGATTTAAATAGTATCTTAAGACTTGCCCATACCAACAAGTAGGATACCTGTTTGCTGAATAAAGTAGGCATTCTGGCTTTATTTCATGAGAGAATTCTTTTCAAGCAGCATTTAGTTTAGGCGTGAAGCTTAGTGCTACCCACTGGTTTGAGCGATGTGTCTGAGAGGTGGGGCCTTCGTACTTGTGTACAGCTTGCCTCCTAACTACCCTGTGCCTTATGGAATCCCAAAACCATGTATGGAAGTGATGTGTGTAGCTATCCTCTGAAAAGTGAGAGTATCAACTTGGGTTGTTATTGGGTCTAGAGACACATGGAATATTCAAAAGTGTTCTTTCTGACCTTTGTTGACCTTATTTTGGTTCATTTTGTATGAAGTGATCTTACATTATCTGAGCCATCATTGTTTTGACTTCTCCTAAATGGTTAATTCTTAAAATATACTCACCATAAATTCACAGTGGACCTGTAAGAAGTTTGACAAATTCCCATACAAATAACAAAATATTTTCTTTTTGATTCAAATCCTCTTTATGCTACTTGTCCTCACCTGGTAAATATAAGTGATAAATAAATAAATAAATAAAGGTAGTACTCTTCATCGTTTCCCACGAAACGGGATGTTGTAATACTTTCCATGAGTCTGTAGCAATTTACAGGTGACTTGGGGAATAAAACTTGAGCTCTTGTTTATCTTTCTCATGAAATCTATCTTTAACCTTGGGTCATACACATGAACTTAATCAAGGATAATAATATTTAGTCTGACTTTACAGAATACCACCCTAAGCTTAAAACTTTAGTTCTTCAAGACTCACCATCTGTTCATAACATTTCTCTGCATGCCTATAGAGTTCATCTCCCTCAGCATATTGACTTTTCTGTTCTATTACCTTTTAGCTTAGGCAAGGTATCTCTTCAGAGGGCTTTTGATTTGATTGATTACCTTGGAAATGAGACCTATACCGCACCCATCACTGAAGCCCTGTTCCAGACCGGCCTCATCTATAACCTCCTTGAAAAGCTAGGATACATGGATCTGGCCTCAAGAGTAGTGGTAAGTCTCCCTTATTGCCGGTATGTCTTTGTTGCTTGCCTTTAATGTTGTGATTCACAGTTCTGTTCAGCAGAGTAATTGGCTGAAAAAGCAACCAGCCACGTTCCCTTTTCTTCATTTTCCTAGTTATGAAATCTTTACTTTGAATCATTATGACATTGCTTACCAGGAAGTGTTGATAAAAGGCTTGCATAACATGGTCTTGTTTGAATATCAAAATAAAGAATTCTGACACTGCTGTCAAAATGAGGGCACATGAAAAGAAAACCTCTATTCAAATCCCAGTCTATTTTTACATAATAAATGCTTGAAGTAGGTCCTTTTGCAATGGGGTGTTCCCCACTGATTTCCTAGTTGGTCATTATGAAATGACAGTGATGTCTGTATTGAGAATATCCTGTTTTAGGAGTTCTTACTGATACCTCTCTTACGGAGGATGATACTGGTGGATATATTTCTCTGCAAAGTACTAAAGGAGTCTCGGTATTGGGGACTGCTTTCCCTTTTTTAAAACCAGTTGCCTAATTAGTGTTAAATTAGATTTAATACTGATATCTCAGTATTATACTGTTGACAGAGTAAAAGCTTGGGAGGAAGAGATTAATTCTTTTTTTCATCTGACTCTGAATCATCACATTCTGACAACAGGTTTTGCTTTAGAGACCAGTTAGATTTTCCAGGCACTAGGCAAAAGGCAGCTTTCAGAAAAAGGAAGAAAGTATTGAACCAGAAATTAGAACGTCTTTTAGGGTTTTGGTGTCTTCACTGGGGAAGGCAAGAGGTTGGATTACATCTTTTTTTTTTTTTTTTTAAACACCCCTTTTCTGCCTCTTGCTAGGCTGCTGCACATCTTCTGTGATGAGTTCTCCCATCACACACTATTCTCAGTGTGAGGAGGCAAGGCCAGCTGGTGGGCCATATGGAGCTTGAGAAGCACTCTTCCCCCCAGGTCTCTGATCTGACCCCAAAAGAGCTATGCCTATTCCTTCCCATAAGGGTGATACTTAAGTCAGATGATTTCTGAGGGCTTTTCTCATTGTTACGATTTTCATCTTTCTTCTGTATCATGAGGCTCTTACCATCCTTAATAAAAACCAGTATCTTCAAAATGTGACTCAACCCATAGTAAATACTGAGCAAACAAATGAGTGAAACATACCAGAAACTGTTCATTTCAGTGCTTGTTATGTTCTGTACACCATGCTTAAGTGTTTAATGTAGATTACCTCATTTAATCCTCACACTATGCCAGACAGATATCTCTACCCTCCTTGAATTAGATAGGGAGACCCAATAACCTCCCTCCCATCACTTACCTAGTAAATTACAAAGCTGAGCTTCAAACCCAGATTAGTTCCACTCTGAAGCCCACTGGTTTTGTGTTATGTTGCTGTATTTTAACTTAATTTGTCTTCTAGCAATGTCATCTTTCAAAGGATACCTTTTGGTTGGAAAAATCAAGACTGTTTCTTTGCTATCATTTTTTTAAACAGAGGTTATAAATTAAAGCCATTTGAAAAATTTGTAGACCGTGTGTTTAAGGTTTAAGATGACAGACTTACACTTAGTGCCCTTGAAAATAAAGTTGTCAACTTAATATTTGAGATTTCTTTTATATTTAAAATGTCAATAAAATTTATATTCTCCGTGTACACTTCAAGGAGTATGCAAATAACTTATTGGTCTCTTTAGGGCAAATTTAGAATCCAACACTGACTTTGTACTGTTAGTCTATGGAAGAGATTGGCTTTGTGGTAGCCACTTCAGCTACTGTAGGTGAATGTTTGAGTTGTTTGCAATTTGGAGCTATTACGAATGGCATTGCTACGAATATTCTTATATATAGCTTTGTTGAATATATGTATGCATTTCTATGGGGTATATGTCTGGAAGTGGAATTGCTGAGTCATAACATATTTATAGTTAATACTGTACCATCAAATCGTTGTTCAATGTTGTATCAATTTGTGCTCCATCAGCAGGCTATGAGAATTTGAGTACTATTCTGGCTCTGTATCCTTGTCAACACTTTGTATTAATAGTGATCTTTTTCCTTTTAGCCATCCAGTTGGATGCATAGTGGTATCACAATTTTGGCTTTAATTTGTATTTCCCGGGTGCCTGGGTGGCTCAGTCGGTTAAGCATCTGCCTTCTGCTCAGGTCAGGATCCCAGAGTTCCAGGATCAAATCCCGCATTGGCTCCCTGCTCAGTGGGGACCCTGCTTCTCCTCCTGTCCCTCACCCTACTCTTGTGCTCTTTCTCTCTCTTAGATAAATAAGTAAAATCTTTTAAAAAAATTATTTGTATTTCCCTAATGACTAGTGAAGATGAATTCCTTTGGATTTGTTTATTGACCAGTAGACGTACACTTTGGTTAAGTGCCCAGGTGATTAACGTTTTTCCTATTGGATTTTCTGCCTTTCTCTAATTGATTTGTAGAGCTCTTTATAGAGTCAAGATAGGAGTCCTTTGTTGCTCATGTACATTTCCAAGTATCTTCTCCCCCTCAGGCTTTTTCAGTCTCTTTATGATGTTTTTTGATTAGCGTAAATTCTTAATTTTTGTGTATGCAGTCTGCCAACCCACAGATATTCTCCTTTGTTCCCTTCTGAAAACTTTATGATTTTACCTTACGCATTTACAACAGTGACCCATCTGGAATTGATTTTTGTGTACGGTATGAGTTAGACACAAAGATTCTTTTTTTGATATGGCCATCCAGTTGATCCGTCACCAGTGTGCTTTATTGTATGCATAGATTTTTTTATTATTGAATTTTTATGATCACTTTGGGGGTTATTAGTGCCATATCAAATCAACACCACTTGCGGTAGTAATTTAGTTTCCTTTAGCTGCCGTAATAAACTAGTACAAACTTGTTGTCTTAAAACAACAGAAACATATTCTCTCATAGTTCTGGGAGGTAGAAGGCCAAAATTAAGGTGTTGGCAGGGCAGATGCATTCCTTCTGAGGGAGACTGTCTTCATGTCTCTGCCAGCTTTGAGCCATTGCCAGCGGTACTTAGCATTCCTTAGCTTGTAGATGCATCACTACAATTTCTGCCTCTGTCTTGACCTGACTTTCTCTCTTTGTTTCTGTGTCCAAATTTCCCCTCTTATATAGGCACCAGTCAGTAGATCTGGGCCCATCAAATTCAGTATGACCTTATCTTAAATCAATTACATCTGCAAATACCTATTCCCAAATAACTTTACACTCACAGATTCTAAGCAGACATGAATGTTGGGGGGGATACAATAAATAACTTGAGTATGTATCACTCATTTTTTTTTTTTTTTTTTTTTACTATTGAAGGAGCATGTTGATAGTGAATATGCTTAAAGAAGTTAGCAGAATGGTGGCGCATGGGTGGCTCAGTAGGTTAATGCCTCTGCCTTCGGCTCAGGTCATAATCCCAGGGTTCTGGGATGGAGCCCAGCATCAGGCTGTCTGCTCAGGAGGGAGCCTGCTTCCCCACCCCACCCCACCTACTTGTGATCTCTTTCTGTCAAATAAATAAAATCTTTTTAAAAAATGTATAAAGAATTCTTCTTTTTTTTTTTTTTTTAAAAAAAAAGTTAGCTGAATGTTCTTGAAGCTGCCCAGCTAGTTAAATTTCATGGTGACAGAAGCCATTCTTCCCCCTGCCTCTCTCCAGTAACTCTGTTCCGGGTCCTAGTGTCAGAAAGCACTTGATACTTACCTCAGGCTGTCTCTATGCTAAATTCAATCCAAGGAGTTAGATCTTTTGAGTATTTTCTTTCTGTGATGCTTGAGTAACTCTGAGTCCTCATCCTGGATGATGATTTCCAGTGTGCTGGGCAGGAATGTGTTTATGAAGAACATACGCCAGGGCGGGGCCCAGGGGATGGATGCTTAGATGAAAATTGCAGCTTAATATGTGTCTTTGAGCCTATGGGCCCATAACTGCTGGAGATTTTGTACACTTGATCGTTAGTTAAAAGTCAGGTTAGTTAACCAAGAGTGAGAAATTGTCTCTTAAATTCAGAGGGCATTCTGGTACCATCACAGCGCTCAAAGTATAAAATCTGATACTGTAGTTAGAGATGGGAATGGTAGACATTTCTGAGTCCTTGGATCCAATCTTCAAATAGTATTTGTGATTAAGACTCGTGTCTAATTTTCTGTGTTGTTGTCACCAGAGCATTTTGAACATATATTGGTCATTTTGTTATCTAGGCTGCACATACCTACACAGTACATACATCTCTATCACATTTTGTGATGCATGCTGTGGCGTTAGGGTAGATAGGGTCTGCAGGCACTTTTGAATGGTGTCAAATGGTTCACATCTGATGTTATCGTCTGATCCCAGCCATATTCCTGTTTCATCACTTACAAGTCTGTCATTCTTTTACAGATGAGGGATTGGTGGGATAAACCTTTTGCAATAAAAGCTGACACATCACTTTTAAGAAGCTGAGTTGACCCAAGAAAGAACTCCCTGGGCATATCAGTGTAAAATTAAAGCAGTAAATCAAAATGTAGTACATAATATAAATGCCACCATCTTTCCTGTCTGTTTTATTTTAAAAATCATTTTGTGTAACTGTTCTTGCATTTTATTGCATACCCAATGTTTGTAGCTTGTATAACCATCCGTTTATTTTTTTTCCCCACTTGCCATTTTCATTTCATAAAATCAGAGGATTGGATTCTATTGTTTATAAAACAAAATTTAGAGTCATGGAAAATGGGTTCTTTCTTTGAATCGCTGGCTTCAACAAAGAAGCATGTGCTCTATGATTTATTAATATGAAAAATATAACCTGGATTACTTATAAAAATGATAAACAGGAATTTTCTAAAAACAGAATTATTTTTATAATAAAATCTTTTGCTCTATTATGTTATCATTTGAAACATATATAAAATCAACTCTTTGGGGATTTCATCTTAACTCTTTGGTACCAGAAATAACTAGTAAGATTGTACCCAGTAACTCTAGTGGAATAACTGCTTGGGAATTAGCCTGAGCTTCTTCAAGGGTTGGGCATCCCTTGCTTCCAGTATTTTAACGTGCCGTTTTTTTTTCCCCTACTCATTTCTATATGTTTTAGTAAACTCTCACTGACATTTTTCTCCACTGAATTTTTTTTTTTAGTAGTATCTCAAGCATGTGACTTTTTTTCTTCTCATTCTTCGCTTGTTTCTGCTGGACAGTTCTGAGTCGCTCTGAATTTTCTTTTATTCTTTATTCATTTGGGATGTTTTGCCGTCATGCCATTGAGAACGTCAGGCCAGTGGCGGGCAGCATGCTCGGTGCAGCCGTGTGTATCAGTAGGATCTCCTGCCTTGCTTTCATGTCCCTTGGATTATCCATCAGCGTGGCAAGTATTTTTCCACTTCATGTCCTCTCAATGACTCACAGGCTTTGTTATTCACACATTCCACAAGGTGTCTGTTCTCTCTTTCATTGCTTTTGAAGCAAACAAAAGCGAGTGGACATGTTATCACAAACTTGGAGTCCTTCCCCTTGCCCAGATTCCGTTTTTTCTTTCTTGTAGCTCCATGGGAGACTTCTGTAGAGAAGGTCTGGTGAGAAAATGGCGTCAGCAGTTTTAAAAGCTCCAAATAGGACTCATTTTAGGTATTGACAGTGGTACTCTGCAAGAAAAAGATGCTCCATGGAGAATTTGAGCTGATTTTCTGGGGCGTATGAGTGTTACAAACCAATGAATCTAGCATATGGGTATTCACTGTGTTACTCTTGTTGTTTTACTACAGGTCTGAAAATACTTTACATAAAAAGTTGAGGGTGGGGAGATAACGATAAACAACTCTGCATGCCTCATTTTCTTGCTAATTCAATTAGATTAATTTGTTACATCATCAAGCTAACTGATATTTTAAGTATTCCTTTAATATTGCATTTAGAGACATTTAAACATCTGCCTGTCGGTAAAGAAGTATATTTTTCTCATTGTTTTGTGGGTTTATGGAGTCTAAAGTCATGAGGTTAGAAAGTTCCAGCTCGCCTCTGACAGTGGCTATAAGTGATACTTGCTAGCAGGAAAATATCTTCTCACACAGAAGACAGGCTTTCTACTGCAGTGAAGTCATCCATTCTTTCTGTGTTATGTAATTAAGAGATCCTCTCCCCTTGGCTCTAGAAGCTTATATATAGTCTTTGTTATTGAATGGTTTTGCCCAGTTGTACACACGCTTTGTATGTCAGTTGATATTTATGAAGTAATACCTAGATCCTCTTTATCTCCCTGAGTGAACATTGGGGAAGAAAGATCTAGCCATCTTGATTTTTCTGATTGTCCTAATGATTGTTAACAATTTGTCTCTGTAGGCCAGGGTATTTAAATTACTTCGAAGCCAAATCGAACAGCAGACTTGGACTGACGAAGGCCCCCCATCTGCCCGGGAGCTTCGGTCAGCCTTGCTGGAATTCGCATGCGCCCACAGCCTCGAGAACTGCAGCACTGTGGCCATGAAGCTGTTTGACGATTGGGTGGCATCCAATGGAACTCAAAGGTGACATGTCCTTCTACTCAAATGAGCTCTCTTCCTCTTCCTTACCTTGGTATCATGTACTGAAACCAGGATCTTTTCATCCTGGCTCAAAAATGTTATAAGACTGAATGTTAGCGTAGGTGAAGTCTATATACTTGTATTGTCAAACAAGACTGTTTTTTTAAACCGTAATAAAATACATGAAGCATAAAATTTATTATCTTAACATGTTTTAAGTGTACAGTTCAGTAGTGTAAGTATATTCACACTGTTGAGCAATGAATCTCCAGAACTTTCTATCTTGTAAAACTTGAACTCTTTACCCAGACAACTCTCCATTTTCTCCAGTCCCCAGCCCCTGGCAGCCACGGTTCTATTTTCTGCTCTAAGTACCCTATGTGAGTGAAATGTACAGTATTTGTCTTTTTCTGACTGACCTGTTTCACTTGCCCTCAAGTTTCATCCGTGTTGTAGCATGTGTTAGAATACTGTTCCTTATTAAGGCTGAATATATTCATTGTGTGTATACAGTGTAAATGGTGTATACACACTGAATTTTGTTTCTTGATTCACCCATTGATAGACATTTGAGTTGCTTCCACCTTTTGGCTTTTGTTAGATAATGCTGCTATGAACGTAGGTATACAAATACCTCTTCAAGACTGCTTCTGACTCTTTCAGATGTGTACCTAGAAGTGATATTGCTCTATCATATGGTAGATCTATTTTTAATTTGGGGGGGGGGCTACCGCCATGTTTTTTTACGTAGTGGTTGCACCATTTTATAGTCCCACCAATAGGGCACAGGGGTTCCAGTTTTGTCACATCCTCACCAAGTACTTGCTGTTTTCTGCTTTTTTATAGCAGCCATCGGTGTGGGTATGAGCTGTCAAACAAGTCTCTTGTAATTAATTTAGTGCTATACCATAGCAAGTGTAGTTAGCAGTTAGTAGACATGTTTTTGATGATGACTGGTTCTCTCTGTGTTCCTTAGTGGGCATTATGAAAATAGATTCAAGCGTCAGATGGGAGTTGGGGTGGAGGATTGGGATAACCTGCTGATATCCTTTCCAGCTCTGAGATCTTAATAAGGCCAGAAAACTGTGCTTCTTCCCCTCTTCTCACCACTGTATTTCCACCATGGAACTCACCACAATACGTGGTGATGCATTGATTTATTCTGTACATTGTGATAGCCTCTAATTCCCAGAGGGAGAGACTGGGTCTCCTTCTTCTCTTTCCCAGCTTCCAGCCAGGTGTCTGCCTGGTTCTTTGTGGGTGCTCAGTGAATAATGACTGCATTAAGATGAATTGATACTCTTTATGGTCACACCACCAAGGAAGTAGCTGCCCACTGAGTTAAATATTTTCTTGACAATGAGTTGTAAAGACTCTTCTGTTATGTGCACAACCACCACTAGTCAATTCCTTGCCTTTCCTTGTTTTTCTCATATTCGTACCTTTCTTACAGCCTACCTACTGATGTCATGAGTACTGTGTTCAAGGTTGGAGCAAAAACAGAGAAAGGCTGGTCATTCCTGTTAAGCAAGTATGTCTCTATAGACTCCGAAGCAGAAAAGAATAAAATACTTGAAGCTCTTGCCAGCTCAGAGGATGTACGGAAACTTTACTGGTATGAAACCACCCAAGCAATATGATACATAAAAACCCAAAGCATAAAAGCATGGTGCTCCTAGGTTTGGGGAGCTCCTTTTCTCTGGGATCTCCCTATTTCTGCCTTTACTTGTGGACTAGCCTTGACTTGGACAGTGTGTGGTGGAGCCCACATGTGTTGGGCTTCGTCTCAGGGACTGGACCTGTACGGATGGGCAGGAGGGGCTTTGCTAAAAGAGATTGGGAGATGCCAAAAATCACAGTCCCCTTCTCCTTTGTGCTTAAGAACTTTTTGATCTGCTTGGGATGTTCTCTTTAGTTAGTGCTTTTTTCTTTTCTTTTCTTTCCTTTTTTTTTTTTTTTTTTTTTTTTTTGGTCAAGGCATTGCTCTATCCAAGCTATCATTTTAAAAATGCAGACACTTCAGTAAAACATGTAAAAACCATGGGTTATACATTCATGCGAATTTGTCAGACCTTTCCTTTTTTTTTTTTCCTTAGAGATTTTATTTATTTAATTGACAGAGAATGTACATAAGCAGTGGGAGCAGGAGACTCCCCCCTAAGCGGGAAGTCTAATGTAGGACTCGATCCCAGGACTCTCATGACCTGAGCTGAAGGCAGTTGCTTAACCAATAGAGCCACCCAGGCACCCCAGACCTTTCCTCCTTTTTAATATCCAGCAGAGGAAGGGCTAGAGGTGGTAGTTTCACATGGGGTACGAGGGGCAGTAAGGAGGTGAGGTTTCCTGGCAGGAAGAACAGTCAGTGTCAGGTAGAGGAGCTGTAGGTAACCAGGAGAAATATGAAGGTATCTTGAACGTCAGCAGTGGGAAGGAAAGGAGAGGCACGTGGCTCTCATTGTTTTTTGCTCAGGTAAATCCTTCTAGTGTTCCAGAGGTGGTGTTAGCACCTGTCCAGACCCACTTTCCAGAGGACGCACTATAGTCATTTTTTTTTTTTTTTAAGTAGCAGCCGGCCTCTGACCCAAGCAAATAAAAAAAAGTTTTTGTTTTTAAACAGTAATAATTTTGTCTTGAACTAGTAGTACACTGATGAATTCCCCAGTATAAATACTTAAACAGTACCTAAGGAAACGGAATAAAATGTGAAAGCACCTCTCATATGACCCCTCACTACCATCCTTTCTCTCTTCTCTCTGTTAACAGCATCTGTCCCGGTGTGTGTATTTATATACTGAGCATAGTTTATACTGTACCGGGTGTTCCGTAACATTCTTCGTAGTGAGTGATCAGTCTTTGAGATTTGCCTTGTTCATTCATAAAGCTTATTTCATTTGTTTTTATGGCTACACACCATTCCACAGTATGGCTCTATCACATGTTATTTAATCCATCACATCTTGGTGGGCATTTGGGTTTTCCTCCCATTAAAAATTGTTCTGGGGCATGGCTCAGAGGGTTAAAGTCTCTGCCTTCGGCTCAGGTCATGATCTCAGGGTCCTGGGATCGAGTCCCGCATGGGGCTTCCTGCTCAGCGGGGAGCCTGCTTCCTCCTCTCTCTCTGCCTGCCTCTCTGCCTACTTGTGATCTCTCTCTGTCAAATAAATAAAATCTTTTTAAAAAAAAATTGTTCTGCATTCTTTTGGGGATATGTGTTTTCCTGCTAGAAACAGATATTCTAGCACGATAGATGAGAATTGCAATTTATTTAATTACCAGGCTTTAGTATTTATCAGCTGTGTCCTGGTGTCAATTTAAATAACCTCAGTTTCTTAAACTGTAAAGTGGAGATAGGTAATGATTCCCTGTTTGAAGCCTTGTTGTGTCAAGAATTTAGAACATAATCTAGTACATATAAAGTATCGATAAATGTTAACTATTAATATTAAAAGCATATTCTAAAATGTTCTTGCTTTTTTACATCAAACAGCCCAGTTTTTTAAGAGTACCAATGTACCTATCTACTCATATCAAATAAGGTTTTTAACAACAACAACAAAATCCAGTCTTCAGAGTTATAATAAGTTCTACTTGAATTTATTTCCTAAATGTCCTTACTACATTAAGAACTATTTTATTATTGTGTGACAATATATTTAAGTCCTTATCTTATTGGTGAGTTCTGCCTTCATGTAAAAAAAAAAATGACGAGTTTTCAATGTATGGATCAATCTTAGACCAACCCAAAACTTACATCCTTTGAATTGCTTCAGAACCTTAATTAGGAGACTGGCACTGATTTTAAGTTCAGTGATCACTTCATGATGAATACTTATTTTGGAAACTACCTCTGCTTTGCTCTTCAGGTTAATGAAAAATAGCCTCAGTGGCGATACCATCCGAACACAAAAGCTGTCTTTCATCATTAGAACAGTTGGCCAACACTTCCCTGGACACTTGCTGGCATGGGATTTTGTCAAAGAGAACTGGAGCAAGCTTGTCCAGAAGTAAGTTTCTCAGATAACTGCTAATTTTTCATATTCTCCAGTTCTTCATTTGAAACTCTTCCCAATGTTGTATTGATTCATAGGATTTAAGATCTGCTGTGAGAGGAAAAATGCTTCAGTGACAGTTTAACTGAAACACCCAGAAATTTTCACCCTTGTAAATGTAATCCCATAATGTGAGTCGTTTGACAGTGGTGCTCCATTCGGTACTGATTAAGCCCAGCCATGCTTGACCCTTAGGTCACTTCGCTTCACGTGGCTATTGACTATTTCAGAAGAGCTGTTTAGTTATGTGTGTTGAAAAACACCTCTTCATTGCCAGGGGAATGGATAAGAACTCAACAGCGACCCAGACAGCATGCGGAGGATTTTTTTTTTCTTTCAAAGTAGTAATGGCATTTCTGGGGTAAGGTGTGATTTTTGAATCAAATAAATGAATTAATATTTTATCTGGGTATCTGTAACTCCTGCCTTTTTCTGCCCACCTTTCCTTGCCACTGATAGTGGGAATGTGTGTAGGGTTACTGCCAAGTTACTGAGCTTCATTACCCAAGAGCAGGACTCCCAGTCCGCCTTTGGCCTGTGTAATGTATGGTCAAGTAATTCTTCTGCATTTAGGAACTTTGCTTCCTAGCAGCTGCCTCATGTTTTTGCTGTTTTGGCTCTTGTATTTGTGTTTCTTCAGGTTTCATCTGGGGTCCTATACCATACAAAGTATTGTTGCTGGGTCGACGCACCTGTTTTCAACAAAGGCGCATTTGTCTGAGGTTGGTTGTATTGGGTCACCCTTTCCCCTTAGGCTGCTCAGTCTAAGTCAGATGGTGCCTTGTCATGCCAGTTTCTGCCCCTTCTCTCTGTTGGCCTTGGTCAGTGCCAGCAATTCTGCCCTGGGATGATTACTAAAAGTTGTCCTCAGCGATGAGGACAAATTCTGGTGAGGAAGATTTCTGATTCCATTCTCAACAGTATTCCTGCATCTGCCTGATACAGATCATTTTTTGAATTAAGACCAGCATATGCCAAGTCTCTTTTTAAGTGGTAATAAAATGGTTTTAAAGAATTCCATTCCGAAGGTAGAACTGGGCACTAATTCTAATTTTAGACTACTTCATTTACTGTTACTTGGCTTTTTTTCTTTTTTCCTATTCTAAACTGGAAAAATTCATGCTTGTGGAACTAAGGGCAATTCATTTTTAAAATTACCTCAGATTTCACCATACGTGATCAGGAATTGATGTAAATACTTCAAATATTAAAGTACTTCTTGGAGACACCTGGGTGGCTCAGTTGGTTACATATCTGCCTTCCACTCAGGTCATGGTCCTGAGGTCCTGGGATTGAGTCCCGCGTCGGACTCCCTGCTCAGTGGGGTGTCTGCATCTCCCTCTCCCTGCTCCCACCCTTTGCTCGTACTCTCTCTTGCTTTCTCTCTCTCTCTCAAATAAATAAATAAAATCTTTTAAAAGTTAAAATAAAATAAAACAAAAATAAAGTCCTTCTCTTCTGTACTTCTTTCAAGAACTCAGCATAGGCATGACTCAGTTAAACTTATTCAGAGTTACCTATGATTTCCTGTTCTTTTGAAATACTTGTCCATGCAACTTTTACAGGTCCAGGCGTTCTTTGAAAATCAGTCAGAGGCAACCTTTCGGCTTCGCTGTGTCCAGGAGGCTCTGGAAGTCATCCAGTTGAATATCCGTTGGATGGAGAAGAACCTCAAAACTCTGACATGGTGGTTGTAGCATGCACAACTGTGCCCCATTTTGTTGCCCATTCAGAGAGCTTGTTAACGTGGGCTCTGCTGCTTTTGCAAAAAGCCAAGGTGAAGTCAGAATTGCTGCCGAGTCGTTTGCAGTCTTTAGGAGTTCTAGTTCGCTCAGGGCCCGTCTGTGTTTTTCATCTGTCTTTCTTGAATTGTCTTTGGGCAGTACATAGTTATTTATTACAAAATTATATTCACCTATATGCCAACATCTACAAAAACAGTGAGTAATTTTTCTACTTTGAAGATACACAAATGGGGGCAGTGGGGGGAAACGTCTGTTTTGGTTCTGTTCTGTTTCTCAGTATCCGGAAAGTACTGACCCAGCGAAACAAGGGAAGATCTACCGTGGGAGCCGGCCTCTGCGGGCGCTGCTTTGCCAGCCTTGTTGCTGCCTAGTGATAGATGATAGATGTTCCTTGAGTGTGGTACAGAACATAGCTTCAAAAACTATGGTAACGAAGTCTGCAAATCCTACAACTGTTAGAAAACTGATCTCAGGTGTGCAGATCTACTTTGGTTTGAGGTTTTGATTAATCTTTTATTTTCCGAAACAAAGTTTTAAATAAGATCTATAGCTTCTATTTTTTTTTTCTTCTGCAGAACAGCCAGGTGCTACAGAATTTTTAAATTTTTGTTGTTCTGAAAAGCTAAGTAACAAGGATAAGAGATTACATTTTCCAGATATCTAGTACTTATTTTTTCATCTTTTAGGAAAATGTTTCAAACTGAGCTAGCTTTAATTATAATTATTTTATTTATGAATTCCAATATTCTCCCAATCTGTACACCTTTATCATTCCCTGCCATAGATATACCTTGTGTTATAGAAGAATATGTCTACATGTGTGGCGAGCATTTTGTTAGTACTGTTGTCTTTTATCATGACTTTATCACTGTTAGTAAAAATAAAATTAGTTTAGGTTGCCTTTGATGTTACCTGATCATAGACACTTGCCCTGTCAGTCATACTCCTGTGTAGATTTTCATGTTATATGGTAGCATATATTAGAAGCATATTTTAAAATAGGGCCTTTGTGAAATTGAACATTTTTATTTGAAGTTCACCATAGTACCTTAAAGGAATAAAGAGAATATGGGATAGGAGTAACTTGATTCAGATTTAATATGGTGGGCTTTGAATTTTTTCTACTATCAAAACAGTACTTTTCTTTAGTTGAAAAATCAGTGGGTTTTATTTGTTTTGTTTTATTTTGTTTCTATCATGGCCAAACTAACTGATTAAAAGGAATGGCCAAGGAAAGAAAGAAAGGGAAGATTTCTGAAATCGTATGGCATTTTTACTCCTTGTAAAGGAGAAATACTGTACTTGAATTTTTCGAGCTATGCAGACTTAATACCTAGATTGTTGAGTTTCTTTGATTCTTAGGGGAAAAGCTTTCTTCCTAATAATTTTTGAGTACTTAATATTTTGTTTGAAAACATCTTCTGTGTACATAAAAAGGGTAGATACCCATTTGTGAGCACTTAAAACACTCCAGAGAATCAATGGGAAAGGTCACCTTTTTTTAAGTTAGCAGGTATACAGTGAAAATATGTGGGATTGTGTATAAAATTATATTTTATTTTATGAAAATATTTTTATATACCAAAATTTAAAATGCTGGCAAGCTAAAAGGTAGCTTTCTTTAATCCTAGTGTGTTTTTCCCCAAGTTAGTCTTTTCTAAACATTTACCTCTGGTTCAGAGTACAAAATATTATATCCTGAGAATTGCAGAATCCTCTAAAGATGTGTTATGGAAACTGGGGTGATTGTAGGTCTTTATTCCTCTTGTGCTCAGCAGACGAATAATAGTTTAGTTGATATTGGAAGTTAGTGTGTTTTTATATTTTTAGAGTGGGGAAAATACTAAACTTTTGAGGGGTTTTTTGGTTGCTGGTTTTTTACCATGTTATATTACTGAATTCCACTTTGATACAGAGTTTAAATTTTGCTACTTCTCAACATTAGTTAAGATTCTTCAGTTATACCTGCCCATCTTTCCATTGCTCCTGTAATGTGTGTTAACTCTGCATATGGCAAATCTTATCTTGAATTATATCATTTTTCCTGAGTGTGTGTATATGTGTGTGTGGGCAGAGGGTAATGTTTAAGTAATCCTTATCAAAACATGGGCTAAAAGAAGAGCTGCCTTGTAATCCATTGCTTTCTTTGTACTCAGTCTGTTCATTGCCATAATGCGGGATCCCTGCTGGCTGTAGTTCTATTTGTAGGCCTCCCCTTAGAGTAGCCCTCACCTCACTGTTTCCCACAGAATTCCATAATTTTTAATGTCAAGCTAACCCATCTCGATGGCACTTCCAAAAACAACCCTTAGTCAGGAATATAAGGCTATGAAATAGGTAGAACATGTGACATAACAGGCATAACTGTAGCTTTTGAAGTTTTATGCCCCCTCCCCACACTTTGGCTTAGCCATGGTGTCTCTGAGAACTCCCGTCTGTGCGCCTGTGGCTCGCCAGGCCTAGCGTGACGCGGTCGGGTGTTCATGTTCATTGCAGACGGACGAGCTGCTTGAACGTAGTAGAAGACACCCATTATGCTGGATGATTAAGAAAGGTAAAGTTGGGAATTTGGAATTGTAGAAGAAAAACTGGTGCTTTGGAGATGAAGTAGAAATCTAAGGCATCCAAGTTCTTTATCAGCAAGAGATTGGATACATTAAACTGCAGGTACCCCCAGCTGGTCCCCATCTCATCGTTTTCTAGAAATCCCTGTAAGTGAAACTGTGTTGCCATTGTGTGAGTGTTCCTGAACCTTCTTTCCATCCCAGGTTCCGCTTAATTCTCTTTGCAGTTCATGTTTTCATTTTATTGTACTTGAGCCTCTGTAGGAACAAAAGAGCTGTCAGAGGAGTTCTGGGTATATAGAGGCTCTGGGGCTGTGTCATTCTCCCTGGGGACCGAACAGAGTCCTTTCTGAATACTGGAAAGTAAGAAATGAAAGTTAAGTGCTGAATTTGTCAGATTACTACTGGTAGCCTGTTACTGAGTTGTATTGTAAAAGCCAATGCAAACTAAAGCACCTGGGCCCATAATGTGTGGTCAGATTGCTGAGTATTAATGTCACCCCCTTTCATTTCATGGGGATGCAGAGAAGGCGTAGGAGTCCAGGACACGTGTCTCGCCGAGGATAGCGTTTCCTGGGTGGAGTTTGCAAAATGAGATCTGAATTCCATAGGTCCGATAGAGCTCTTTTTCTCCCTTTTGCCTTTGTTATTTGGTTTTTACTGCAATGAATCTTTCTAAAGAGCTTCTTCTCTCCCCACTCTGACACTTCCGTTTGTACTTTAAAAAAAGAATGTGTGTAATTTTGCTAATTTTTGCATTCTTTTCTTTCGTGCTTCATTCTCTGCACTGGCAGTAGGTCCTGAACGAGAAGTGGCTGTTCACACGTGGGATAAATCTCCTCTCCTCCCTTTCCCGTCTCTGCATGTGCAATAGCCCATAGAGCAGTGGATTGATGTCTTTGAGTGGCTTTTGGCGGGGAAAGGGGTATATAATTTTTGAATGTACATACGTGGTTTTGATCTACTTTTATTTTCCTTCATTCTGTGTACTGTCTTCTGATAAAGAGTGAGATACTGTCCTGTGAGAATCTCTTCTGCCCTTCCTATATTGCCTGTGTGGGCAACAGCTGCCCAGTAGTTACTTGGTGTTTCTTTTTTGGAAGTTGATGGTGATACTGGGGGTGTGGGGGGCAGAGCAGGGTATGTTCTTTTTAAAATCCATGCAGAATGTTTTTGCTGTTGTTTGTGGGTGTTATTTCATTTTGCACTTTGTTCGTCTTTCTCGTGGTTCATTTTCCTAATGAACGGTGGCAGTCCGGAAGTCTGATGGATGCCCAGGTATCGCTTCCCTTGTTGCTTGCATGGACAGTAACTACAGATTAGTTGTAGCTGCTTTTGTTTGGATCTAGTCTTGTGGGGTGGGGGTTGTGTATCATCCTTTCAGATGTATATCTGTGTTATGCCCCTTTCTTTATGTTTCACCTTATGTATGTTCTTTTGGATGTGTGCATACATATTTAGTGAAATTGAGGTTCAGAGTATGACAGATTTCCTGTTTGCCCTTTTCCTTATTGCCTTCTCGGGTAGTAGCTGATGTTTTGTTTTGTTTTGCGGGGTGGGAGAAAACAGGGTATGTACTTATATGTAAATAGACTTCCTACTACTTGACATTACTTATTCATTTCGTACTGCCTCCTCCTGAGAGGATGTCAAAGTACGCAATGAGACGTGGAGGTCCGGATGTATGACATTGTCCTCTTGTCCCCTTCCCTTATTGCCTGAGTGGGCAATAGCTGGTAGAGTAGTTGTTGGAGTGGGGTTTGGCGGGGTGGGGGGGGTGGGGGGAAGGGATGTGTACATGCTGTATATACCTGTTTTTACTACCAAGTTGTATTATTTCATTGGGTATCCCAACTGGAACTCACCCAATGAACCACGGAGGTCCGGATGTATAACAATCTCCTCTTGTCCCCTTCCCTGATTGCCCAAGTGGGCAATAGCTGGTAGAGTAGTTAATTAGTTTCAGGGGTTCTTTTGTGGGTTTGGGGGTAAATACTTTAAGTGTGTGTGTGTGTGTGTGTGTGTGTGTGTGTGTGTGTGTGTTGTGTGTGTGTGTGTGTTTACTTCCTTATTATATAGTGCTTCTCTGTGTACCCAGTCTTCCACTTGGACACATAGGTTCCTAAAGAACCATGGAGTTCTAGATGTGTAGCAATCTCCTCTTCTTCCTTTCCCTTTTTATCTATGTAGGCAATAATTTTCAAGTAGTTTGGGTTTTTTTGAGATCTTGGGGGTGGGAAGGGACTAAGGGCGGGATATAGACTTTTTTGAAAACTGTATGTACAGTGTTCGTTACTACATTGTGTTACTCCATTTGTACCCCGTCCCTTCCTTGGACATGGGGGTACCTAACGAGATATGGAGGTCTGAATGTATGACGGTGGCCTCTTGTCCCCTCCCACTGTTGCCTCTGTGGGCAGTAGTTTTAGAGTAGTTCTAGATGAGTTTTTTTACTCTACCCCTCCCTCCTCAGAGAGGGTGGGGATATGTACTTTTTAAAATGTATATAAATATTTTTGTTCCTTTTTTCTGTTACAACATCTTGTACCTAGCTCTTTCCATGGATATTTAGGTACATGATGAAAATCAAGGTTCATTCTATGAAAAAAATCTCCTCTTCTCCCCTTCCCTTATTGCCTGTCCAGGCAATGACTAGCGGCATAGTTGTTTAGAGGGGTTTTTTTTGGCAGGGTGGTGGGGGCATTTCTGGTTTACATTTTAAAAGATGTACATATACGTCTGCTGTGGTGGTGGTGGTGGTTGTTTTGGTCTTTTACTTTGAACTGGTTTTTTTTGGTTTGGATTTGTAGATACGCAGCGTAGTGCAAAGGCTGAGATCCAGAGGCGTGATAAACCTGTTCTCTCTTCCCTTACAGCCTGTGCACGACTGTATGAGGATACTGGAGGACTTGGTGTTTGTTTTTTGTGTTTGAAGTTCTTAATGGGGAATGGGCTTATTAGGTAAGATAGGTGGTTTTTTAAATGTATATAAATGTTTCTGCTTCTTTTTGGTGTTTACTTCATTTTGAATCTAGACCTTTGCATGACGATTTAGGTACTTACCGAAAGTTGAGATTGATTCTATGAAAAATCTCCCCTACTCCCCTTCCCTCATTGCCTGGCCGGCAGTGGTAGAAGAATAGATGTTTAGTTTCTTTTTTGGGGGGGTGGGGGGTGGGTGTAGTCTGAGTGAGAGAGAGAGAGTGTGTGTGTATACACACACTCTGTGTGTGTGTGTGTGTGTGTGCGCACGTGTATGTGTGTGTGTGTAAAAATTTTTTTAATGTATATAAATGTTTGCTACGTTTTGTGTGTTATTTCACTTAGTACTCAGTCCTTTGTGGGACTTGTAGTTACATAATGAAACATGGAGGTCCGTACGTATGATAAATCTCCTCTGCGTCCCTTCCCTCACTGCCTGCATGGGCAATCGTTTTATAATTTGGGGTGACTTTTTTAAGGGGGAGGATGATTTGGGTGGGCTATGGGGAGGGGAAAAGGACAGGATATGAACTTTCAAAAACTGCAAATAAATGTTTTCCTATTACTGATTTTGTACCTAGTCTTAGCGTGATGTACAGGTACAAGATGAAAACTGAGGATCAGTGTATGACAAATCTCCCCTTCTCCCCTTTCCCTTATTGCCTGCGTTGGCAATAGTGAATAGAATAGTTGTGTGTTGCTTATTTACTTGGTTTTTGGGGAGGGGTTATATTTTTGGCAGGGGAATATTCTTAATATGGGTGGGGGGTTTTTTGTTTCGTTTTGTATTTAGTTCTTTGCTTTGCTATCTCTATTGGGACCTAATGAAAATTCAGTTTCATAAATGACAGATCGCTTCTTCCTTTCCCACATATTTCTTCATTTAGCAGTGCCAAGTATAGTTGTTGTTTTGTGGTTATTTTGTTTTATTCTCTAGATATATGCCTTTAAAAATATAAGTGTATATAAGCACATATCTAATCTTTTTTTTTTTCATTATTTTTCATTAATACATAGTCCCTTTCCGGGTTGTGCATGGATCTAAAAAAAAAAATCAAGTCCCACTGAATCCCTGCCCTCTGACTTGAAAGGCATGGGGTGGTGTAACTCATGGCAACAAGTATAGAGCAAAGAAGTTGAGAGAAGACACTTGGCTGTGGTTGACTTAGGATAGCTAATCAGATTCAACATTTCTTGTGTTGAGTCAAACTGAAGGAAATGGTGAGAAGAGACCTGTACTTTGGAGAGTTCAGAAAGCCAAGAAGACAATCCTAAGTACAAAGTAGGTTTAAAGGTCTTTGCTGATGAATCTTTCAGTAATAACAGTGCTGCCTAGAACTTGTGTGAAGACCCTTGAGAGTAGCTTCTTTGGGGGGCCTGGAATTCTGACTTATCTACAGAAGTCTCCCATAGTTCCATTGATAGCATGTTCTTATGTAACCGATACAACTTACTTTGATTTTTGGAATGAGTGTTTTGAGTTATGGCCATAGTTCTAGTGAATAACTGCATGGGCCCCAAAATAAATCATTCCACAACGAATTGGGGGACAGGCCCTCCCTCAGAGCCCATCTATGGTAGGGCAAGTTGGCCCTTTACTACCCAGAGCTCTTCTGTGTGGCTGCTTCTCTCTCCTCAGTTCTCCGTTAGCTGGACCATTCCTGTTTTGTTTTTTCTTTTTGTCTTCAGCGCCTGTGGTATTAGATGTTACCCTCACGTACGCTTAAAAATGTAAGCCCGTGTTGCCTCATCAGCTGTACGTTTTTGCATGTGTTTCATACATCCAGACTTGGCGTGTTCACTTTCAGCATTCTTGAGTCGTACTGACTCTTCACCCACCACATGGTAAATGTTAGGACTCCATGTTTGTCTGCATCAAAGAAAATGCATGTGTCAAGTCTCTCACTCCCTCTCTGCCTCTCTTCCTTCCTTCCTTGCTTTTTTTTTTTAAGCTTCTGAGCAATCTTTGTTTGTTCTGCAGTTTATAATGAATATAATGCTGAAGATTTGCCATATTATTTTATTATATATATTTTTTAGAAATGTTGATAGGACTCCTAGAACATTTGCAAAAAGATACCATTTACCATATCAAACTCTCAGGTTCTAGTGTTCAAAAATTAGCCTATACTTTGCTGTTATTTATACCTGCTGCTGTAGAAAAAAATAAGAGTTTGTTCATGACACATGTAACTTTGATCATAAATAAGCGAGAAAGGGGCACCTTTTTGGAATTAGTCATGGTAGTCATTAGTGATATTTCTGAACAGTTCTTAATTTGAAATACTTCAA
Organism: Mustela nigripes; assembly: GCF_022355385.1. Classification (NCBI taxonomy): domain Eukaryota; kingdom Metazoa; phylum Chordata; class Mammalia; order Carnivora; family Mustelidae; genus Mustela; species Mustela nigripes. The sequence goes on from NC_081568.1 coordinate 119,506,227, forward strand.
AGAAGTAAAGGTCATGGCTTAGCTGAATGAAATGCTCCAGAATTTGCACTGTATAAACCATCAGTACATAATACACTTGTGTGTGTAAGTGTGTGTGTGTGTGTGTGCATACAGATTTATATATATATATATATAGAATTATAGCATAATTGGAGCATTTGCATTATTCAGCAAACTCACACTGAGACAAAACTTAGTCTTATAGCCGTCTTGATTAAAGCCAAGTGTTCCATGTTGCTATGAAGAGTAGTCTCTTTCAAACACTTTGAAAAGCAATTACTTGGAAACTTGTAAAAGTATTACATTTTTGTATTTAAACACCTAAGTGGATCTCCAGTTCTTTGAATTTGAGCTTGTGGTGGAATTCTAAATTTGTATCATAATCTGTATTTTGTGGAAAATTTTGAAAACAGTATGTATAATATATATGCAAATTGTGTTGTGTCACTTGTAAAGGGAAAAGGCTTATTTTTCTTTATATTTCTGATAACTTGTTTTGCATATGACCAGCACTGACTGAAAGGCATGTGTAATTGCAAACACTGTTGCTTTTTTTTTTTTTTTTTTTTTTGGTGAAATGAAAATAAAAGTATTTAAATATAAACATTGTGTGGCCTATTTGGATAAAAAAAATTAGGTATGTAAAATGGTGCATCTTCTCAGATTACATGCTCTACCAGGATAGTGACCATACTCATTGTGTTGCATGATTTGGTTTCTACCCCACTAGGACCCCAGTATCTCTACTGCCTGTAACTCAAGATTTCTCAAACTCACACTATTGATATTTGGGCCTGTCCTGTGCTTTCTCCGATGACTAGTAGCATCCTCAGCCTCTAATGTAAATAGCAAATACAAATTAATGGCAACTCCAGTGTGACAATGAAAAATGCCTCTAGACGTTGCCAAATTTTTCCTGTGATGCAGTGGGTATTAAAACTTTCAGTGGATTCTTGGAGCAGGGGGCTCAGTAACAGTTACAGGAGCTCTATCTAGGGCAATGATTTACTTTTTAGACCGAACTGCTTCTTATGAATGCTCAGTACCAGTTGATACAGTAATAGTTAAGTACCTTACTCCGTATGAGACGTGTAATGACATATGCCAGTGAAACCAAAGATCATTCACGATCTGAATTTGAAGGTGAAAGGACACTGAAAGTTACCAAGGAAACCCCACCTTGCTGTGATTCACATATAATTGGAGTGGGGGTGCACAGCTTTCAAGGGAGATGGTGAGTTGTTGTTTTTTTTTTAATTAAAACTATATATTTTATTTATTTATTCATTCATTCATTCATTCATTCATTAAACATTCCTGGTCAGGTCGACTAAGAGTTTCTCTATTCTAACCCATCATGAGTGGTCTTGAGGGACAATTAAAAATTTCTTAGCCTTCCAGATGGGGTAACTAGAACCAATATTCTCTTACAAGTAGTTGTTAAGGCTTAAAGTTGGGCATTTTAGGGCAAGTACAGTGTCTCATCATCCCCTTACCCAAAACCTTATTTCTTGGGACACAAAACTATCTTGAAGCTTTACCTTTTAAGAATCTCTTATATATTGGAGAATCAACAAAGTGAAGGCAACCTACTGAATGAGGAAGATATTTGCAAATGATCTGTTAAGAGGTAACTATCCAAAATATATAAATGACTTACACCACTCAACACTAGAAAAACAAATAATCTGATTATTATGGGCAGAAGATCTGAATAGACATTTTTCAAAAGAAGACAATATGGATGGCCAGCAGACACATGAAAAGATGATCAGCAGCACTCATTGTCAGAGAAATGCAAATGAAAACCACGATGATAAGTCACCTTGCATCTGTCAGGATGGCTAATATCAAGAAGACAGGAAATTTCAAGTGTCAACAAGGATATGGAGAAAAAGGAACCCTCACGCACTGTTGGTGGGAAGGTAAACTGATGGAGCCACTTTGGAAAATGGTGTGGAGGATCCTTATAAAATTAGACAGAATTACCATATGATCCAGTAATTTTACTACTGGTCATTTATCCAAAGGGAAAAAAAAACATTAATTTGAAAACCTATGTTTATTGGAGTATTATTTACAATAGCCAAGACATGGAAGGAACCTAAGTATCCCATCGGTAGATGAATGGATTTCATATATATATATGAAATATATATATATAATGGAACATTATTCAGACATAAAAAAGAATCAGATCTTGCCATTTGCAACAACATGATGAATTGGAGGTTATTATGCTAAGCAAAATGAGACTGCAAAATACCATATGATTTTGCTCATATGTGGAACCTAAAAACAAAGCAGAAAGAAACCCATAAATACAGAGAACAAACTGATGATTGCCAGAGTGATGAGGGGTACGGGGATGGGCAAAAGGGGCGAAGGGGTATGGGAGGTCCAGGCTTCCAGTTAGGAAATGAGTATGTCATTGGGATGAAAGGCACAGCGTAGGGATTATGGTGAATGGTATTGTAACAGTGTTGTATGGAGGCGGATGGCAGCTGTCCTTGTGGGGAGCTTAAGGAAGAGCTGTTGAGTCATGTTGTACATCTGAAACTAATGTAGCATTGTGTCGTCAACTATACTTCAACTAAAGATCATAATATGCTAGAGAAAGGTTCTTAGGGAGTTGGGGAGGTTTTGATCAAAAGCTACTGGTTACAGTTTTTATACTTTTTTATTCATTGATACTGCAAAAACAGTTGAACTAAAACCCTTTATAAATGTAGAGAAGAGCACTTTGATTTCAATGGACTTTTTGATGAGAGTAATAATAGAACTTTAGTTTTTTAAAGTCATTTTTAGGATTCATGGCATAGAAGAGTTTGATTCAGTTATATTTTCTTTTTGCTTTACTTCAATTCTTACCGTAAAGCCCTACCTGCCCCCCACACCCACTGCAGCACACACACGCATGTGCACACACACACACAAGCATCCAGGGCTTCCTAAAACTTGTGTGTGAGGTGAACAGTTGACTTACATGCTCCACAGGCATGTTATTACCAGAGAGCAAAAACATACTTTTAAATCATCATTATCGCCCACCTTCACTAATTAGCAATATGTTTCCAGTGCTTTCTGCTTGGTATTCATTTTTATTACCTTTCTTAGGGATAGTCATCGAGTCAGTTACGTGATTGTGATTTCTGTTGTTGCCTGAACCGAATTAGAATCAGGACCTTTGCTTATATGTATAATAACTTTTTTTCCCCTAATATCCCACTTATTTCTTTGAAAGGAAGAACATAATGTAATTAACATAATAAAATGATAAAAAAATGGGTTAGAGTAGGTGATGTTGCTGAAGGGGCAGACAGGAAGCCACGTCTGCTTAGGAAGGCTAGTTAGCTGACCCAGGTGTTGCTTATTCACAGGCTGTTTGTCTAGAAGCAGCTGTGGCTAGCTGCGAGCCCTTCAGTTTGGTGTCTGCTGACGTGACCCTTCTCTGTGAATGTAGCGAGTGTCGGGTGCTTCGAGCAGGTTGGTGCACTGGCTGCCCGAGGCGTGTAGTGGCTGCTTCTATCTTCATTTACATCACCTCCCAGCCCTTTGTGATTTTTTAATTGAAGCTGAATTCTTGGAGTATCACTATTTTGACATAGTAGCAAAGGTAATGATTCCTAGAAATTTAAAATATTTGAAAGGCCATGGAACATAGACTAGCATTGATCAGGACTGGAATCGATTCCCGGTTCAGTCATTTGCCACTTGTTACTTAATTCCTACAAGCCTCAGTTTCCTCCAATAATGAAACAGGGATACTACCCACCTTATAAGGTTGTTCACCTCACAATAAATAAAATATCTATAAATTACATAGCACAATGCCTATAATTATCAAAGTTAGATAGTAAATGTCAACTGATATTGATAAAACTTTTTGCTGCTTTCTGGGCTACACAGATGTTAATACCCTCAGTTCCAGATGGAAATGAGTTTGTTTTTTTTTTAATTGAATAGGTTATATAACTTGCCAGTTAGGAAATTAGAGAAATAGTGCTCGCTTTGGCGGCACATATACAAAAAAGAAGAAGAAGAAGAAGAAGAAGAAGAAGAAGAAGAAGAAGAGGAAGAGGAGGAAGAAGAAGAAGAAGGAGAAGAAATTAGAGAAATAATTTTGGTCTAATCCTCTTTGTAAATGTAAGCCATAGATATGCAGATTTGAGAATTATTATAGTATATTAGAAAAAGCATGAAGTTATATAGGTTTCACAACTGAAATAATGTCCTGTCACTGAATTTGGTTAATTATAAATATGTATGAAATAAAATCCTGATTATTGACTAATCTGCAATAATGGTAATAATACCTACTTTGTAGGAATAACATCAGGCAGGCACAGGTATATGGGAAATAAATCTGGTACTTTGTAGGTACTCAGTAAATACTCTTTTTTCCTTTCAGTGATTTATTTGCCTTAAATATGCAAAAGAATTAAGCATATACAAGTCTTAGTTCTAGCCAGAAAATCTATGGTACAACTTAGCATGTGGCAGAGAAATTGGCCAAATGTGTTAAGATCTCTCTTCATGGGACGCCTGGGTGGCTGAGTCATTAAGCCTCTGCCCTCAGTTCAGGTCATGATCTCAGGGTCCTGGGATCAAGTCCCACACCGGGCTCTCTGCTCAGCGGGGAGCCTGCTTCCCCCTCTCTCTCTGCCTGCTGCTCTGCCTACTTGTGTTCTCTCTCTCTCTCTCTCTCTGTCAAATAAATAAATAAAATCTTTAAAAAAGAAAGAAAGAAAGAAAGAAAGATCTCCGTGCTAGAGAAAACCTCCCATATGACATAGTCTAATTCCCTCCTTTTACTGATAATATAAGGGCACCAGAGGCTATGCCTTAGCGAAGACCCCCAGAATATAACATTATATGTTGAATTTGTATATGTGTTTGTATTAGAAAAAGTTTGTGTTGCCTTTGACACAAATTACATGCATTGGCCTGCAGGATACCATTTCCTTGGAAACAAGAGTAGTAGAATTCACTATTGAAAGAGGTGTTTGATTATTTTAATGTAGAGTATGGAGCTAAAAACTACCCTAGTATTTTAACCTTTAAACTCAACAATGTGGGGGTGCCTGGGTGGCTCAGTCGATTAAGCGTCTGCCTTTGGTTCAGGTCATGATCCCAGGATCCTGGGATCGAGCCCACATCAGTCTCCTTGCTCAGTGGGGAGCCTGCCTCTCCCTTTGCCTCTCCCCCTGCTTGTGTTCTCTCTCTATGTCAAATAAATAAATAAAATCTTTAAAAAAACAAACGCAACAACAAGAACGATCTACTACAATCTCCAAAGCATCAGTATACAGACGTTAACATCCATATACCTCATCCACATACCCTTTTGTGCATGTTTGAAGTAAGTGGGTTTCAATGAAGTAACCTTTCTCTGGTAGGAGATGCTAAGGGCAGACAGAGGTTCAGACAGACCTCTGTCACCCCCACGGAAGACCCCAAGGAGGAGAAAGCGGTGGTTAACAATGGTGAGGGGGGCCATCGTCATCATGGGTGATGAACTGGATGGAAGGAACACAGATATCAGCTTCACCAACTTCATGTAGAAGATGAGGAAGTTCACAGAAGTTTACAGTCGTGGGAAAAGGCATAGTATTAACATGTAATTTTAAAATCATTTTCACATATTTAATCTTTATTGAGAGTTGGGGGGCATAATGGATGTCAGTTGACCTTCCTCTGCCCTGCCTCTCTGCCCATTGTCTCTTTTCTGTCCTGAGCAAACCTGAACTTAGAGCCTATTGCCTCTTACAATTCCTTCCTACAAACCCACTGCTGCCAAAGCATTACTGAGCATTGCAAATTTTCCCCGGGATTACATAGGGGAGAATCTCGTGCCACAACAAACAGCTTCATCCTCACTTAATATTTCTCTTCTCCGGAGCCCCTCCCTCACTTTGTTGTTTCTGTGGGATCTTTTCACTCACTGTACTCCACCAAAGTGTGCATACACATGGACACCGGGACACGCAAACACACATACGCCTCACGGACTGCTCATTCTTCCTCCTAGACATCTCCTTGAACTTGAAATGTCTCTCCTCTGTGGCACTGCACATCAGCAACCACACCCAGATGCACACGGCCAAGTGCATCAGGAGCTCTGGGCAGCTAATGGCCTGTGGTGAACAGCTGGCCCCGTGATTTAGAGGACCCCTCTGTGGCCTTTTGCTATTTATTTTGCTATATTCCTTGTAATCTTACTCCCAGCACCTTCTCCACTATGTTTCAAACAAGCACATTGTTCTCATAAAAGGAAACTTTATCCACTTCATTTGATTGGCAACCAACTTTTTCCTGTTTTTTTCTAGGTTAACATGAGAATGAGCTTATAATATCTGAGCACATCCTGACTCTGGGTGAGAGAAAAGCAGCCCTAAATTGATCTGGTAGAAGACGGAAACCAGGCCGTCGTTTTCAAAGTTTTTCATGGCTCATTCATTCAATAAATATTTGTAATCATCTACTCTGCACCAGGCCTTGTGAGAGGTGGGTACATGAAGCTCGGCTCTAATGGGAGCAGCTGGCTCCAGCTGGGAGAATGCCACCTGGGTTTTATAAACACTGCCTGCGCAGTGGGTGGTAGACCGGCGAGGACATTTGCGTTCCTGAGGAACAGAAGTGAAGGGCGTGCCATGGGAGGTTCTAACTCTGAGGCCCAGAGTGCTTACAACCACCCCAGTAACCGCACCGCCCTGAGTGGGGTGGGGCTGGGGGGACTCTCGTGTCCTCCACCAGAATTCCCCTCTGCTCATTTGGGTGTGCAGCGCCAGGGAAAAATGGAGGCCTCACCGCCGCAGGGACTGCATAAGTGGCCACATGTAATGCCTTGTGTCACTGACTGGGAACCACAGGCACTTTGGCTGGGCTCTGAGTGACCACGCAGGTATTCATTCCTAAGGGTGTTCCAAGTGAATGACCAGAGACTGGAAGTTAATTGCCTGTTGCAGTTTTACTCCAGGTTCCCCCCAAGTTCTAATTAGCCATAAATGAGCTTGGCTCACCTCAACCCAAGTTGTAAGAGTGCTTTCTTGTCTGAGTTGCTCCGTGTAGCCAAGCAAGAATAAGAAGAGTGTTTCCAGGTGGACTTATAAATGAGGGAGTCTTGATTTACAACAACGTTCAATAAAAGGTAGAGGGCTTGCCTGACGTGGAAAAGCCAATAGGTGATGTCCCAGAGTACGATGAGTGAAATGCGCAATATGGGAAATGCACTGCTTGTCTGAAAGGCTTCTAAAGGATAGGCACTGTGCCTCTTTTATTTCAATGACTGCCCCTGAGCCTCAGCAAGGAGGCTTGATCTCTCGAAGTTCCCTGCTTTAAATTAAGAGCAGTCTGCAGAGACCTTTTAGAACATGCTTGGGATGCATCAGCAGCAGCCAGTGGATTAAATAAAAACCAAAAACCTCCAATGGCTTCTGTCCTTGCCAGTGCTCCCCAGGAGTGATCAAGAGCAGGTGGGAAGACTTGTTTGTCCTGAGATGGCTGAGGGTCCATACAGTCCATGCAGAAGGAATCCCAGACTCATATAGAGATAGGGAAATTTGAGTGAAATGGAAGGAATCCTGGAAAATGTGCTCCTGTGAGAGGACACTAAAGAAAACAAGTCTGTGAAGACTGGACAAAAACAGAAGTACTTCTCTCTAGTTTAAAAGAGATGGCTAGCCAGCTCTAATAGACATCCCATACCTTCCTGCAAAGTGGTCAGAGCTCTAATCTGACTTAGGCAGCCCAGAAATCGCCAATGACCAAGAAATGAGTTGAGCTGTTCTAAGCAGGACTTGCTGCAGCAAGAGACTGGGAAGGCGGTACTTTCCCAGGACAGCCAGATCCCATCTGGGAGGAGTCAGGCCATGGCCTTGGAAGGAGGTTACCAACTCCCAGAGGTGGGAATGTGCTGCCAGGTCCTTGCAGGCAAGGGATCTTCCCTAGGATCTGTGACATAAGGGTTTCTGAGGGTTAGGCAAGAAGAGTGTGGTCCTCAGAGCTGTTCCTTGGTTACCTTGCAGATGGTTGTCCTGAGTTAGCCCAGGAGCATGTGCCATCCATATGGAGGCCAAAGTACTGACTATTTGCCATGAAATGTGCTTCCAAAGGACATCACACTGAGTATACAGAAGAGAACAGCAGCTCAGGGTCTTCAGCCTCCAGCTGATCCAAGGAAATGTCCTCTTTCACTTGTTACCAGGCCAGCTCTGTAAATAGTTGGTAGAAAAACACAGAAGATACATTGAGACCAGACTAACAGGAAGGTTGGGTATTGCAGGTATTGGGTCCTGGACTTGGGGAAGGCAGTCTAGCAAACATGACCTTGTAACTTCTGTGGCTCTACTCTCCACAGGGTTTGTTCAAGGTGATGATGCTTTGAGGCAGATGATTCATGATTTGGAATTCCAAGCTTACTGGATGTGCCATACACACTAACAGTCCACTTTTGCAGATTGCCTAGCAGACTAAGAAGCATCCCTGGAGCCAGGAAGCCTCTCTGTTTTTTCATGAAGGCCAGCCAATGACTGGGGAGGGGGCCGAGATAAGCAGGTAGATTAAGGCTTTTAACCTCTGAGGTGTATAGTGGTACTTATTTCCTCGTATCCTTGTATATCATTTGTATCTCTTTTCCTATTGTGGATAAGAAATCATTTCTGGCCCAAGAAAGGTAGTAGAAGCAGAAGATATCACAAGAAAAGAAAACTACAAATCAACATTCTTTATAAATATAGATGCAAATATAGTATAATATATATATATATATATATATATATATATATATATATATAGATGCAAATAGAGCTCAACTATATGAATCCAACAATATATATATAAAGGATTACGCATCATGGCCAAATGAGATTTAGTCCAGGAATGCAAGGTTGGTTTGATACCCAAAAACTAGTTTAGCCCTTCGTATCAGTAACACATCATAGAATAAAACATCAAATGACACAACCATCTCACCAGATACAGAAACACTCGACAAAAACCAATGTACTTTCATGAAAAAAGATACAATGAAGTAGGAATAAAGGAGAACTTCTTCAACCTGCTAATGGGCATCTGTGAATAACAATTGCTAATATCACATTTAATGGTAAAAGATTGAAAGATTTTCTCCAAGATCACAAACAAGATGACGCGGCCAATTTTCAATATATCTATGCAACATCATACTGGAGGTTCTAGCCAGAGCAATTTGGCAAACAAACAAAAACAACATCAATAACAACAAAAACCCAGAAATAAAAGGCATCTTGATTAGGCAGGAATAAGTAAAAACCATCTCTATTTGTAGTTGGCATGATCTTACACATAGAAAACCCTAAAGTATAAAATATATATATATGAGAGCTAAGAAATGAGTATATAAGATTATAGAAGACAAGATCAATGTACAAGTCAGTTGTGTGTCTAAACACTAACAATGAATAAGCCAAAAATGAAATTAAGATATCAATTCCATGTATTATAGCACCCCCCAAAATTAAAAGACTTAGGAATAAATTTAACCAAAGAAGTTCAAGATATGTATGCTCTAAACTATAAAACATTGCTTAAAGAAATTAAAGAAGATCTTAATAAATAGAAAGATCCCATGGAACATTTTGTATTGTTAAGTCAGTACTCCTCAAACGTACTTAGAGATTCAACACAATTTCTATCAGAATCCCAGCTGGCTTCTTTGTAGGAGCTGATGACCACATCCTAAAATTCCATGAAAACTCAAGGAACCCAGAATAGCTAAAACAATGTTGAAAGGAGAACAAAGTTGGAGGACTCACGCTACACAATTTCACAACCTACTATGTACTACAGCCGTCGAGACAGGTATGGTAGAGCCATAAGGACAGACATACAGATCAATGGAATAGAATTGAAAGTCCAGAAATAAACCCATACAGCTACAGACAATTGACTTGTTTTATTTAAAGATTTAAAGATTTTTTTTTAAGATTTATTTTTTAAAGTAATCTCTACACTTACTATGGGGCTCAAACTCAGAACCCTGAGATCAAGAGTTGCATGTCCCAGAGACTGAGGCAACCAGGCTCCCATGGTTAATTGATTTTTGACAAGGGTGCCAAAGCAATGCAATGGGGAAAAAAACAATGTCTTCAACAAATGGTGCTGGAACAGCTAGATATCAACATATAAAAGAATGAATATGAACCACTACTTCATAACATATACAAAAATCAACAATTAATCAAAATGGATCAAAGGCCTAAATGTAAGGGCTAAAGATATTAAACTCTTAGAAGAAAAACAGCTGTAAATCTTCATGACCTTCAGTTAGGCAATAGCCTAACTGCCAACAAGCAACAAAAGTGAAATGAACCCGAGGTCATTAGAATTAAAAACTTTTGTGCATCAAAGGACACTATGAAGAAAATTCTGTGAATTGATACACCACAGAATGGCACAAAATATTTTCAAATAATATGTCTGGTGAGAGTTTGGTATCCAGAATATATAAAGTATTCATATAACTTAACAGTAAAAAGACAACCCACTTAAAAAATAGGCAAAGGATCTGATCTTCTTTTTCCCAAAGAAGATGTAAAAATAGTCAGCAAGCACATGAAAATATACTTAACATCATTAGTCATCAAAAAATGCAAATCAAAACTCATCGGGTCCAATTCACAATTATAACTTAAAACTGGAAAATAGTCAGTGTTGGTGAGGAAATAGAGAAATTGAAACCCTCATACATTGGCTGGTGGGCATATAAAAAAAAATTCCTCAAAGGGTTAAAGAGAGTTACTGTAAGACCCATATTCGGGTACCCAAGAATTCAAAACAATGCTTATATAAAAAAATTGTAGATGTATGTGTGGATGTTCATTGCTGCATTATTCATATTAACTAAAAGCAAAAACAATCCAAGGGTCATTAGTTAATTCATCGATTAATAAGAGAAGTGGTATATCCATTCAACAGAATAGTATTCAGCTGTAAAAATGAATGAAGTAATGATAACATGCTCCAACATGGATGAATCTTGGAAATATCATACTAAGTGAAAGGTGGGATGAGGTACATCTCATTTAGAAAGTCTAATAATTTCACTGTTATCATTCCTTCACTCTTCTGATCCTGGACAGAGAGCTCATGCTGGAAATCTCTGAGTGATGTGCTAGGTCCTATCTGTGAACTACAAAGGCCCAACATTGCCTCAACACCCTTTCTTGGTAAAGCTGGTCCATTGACTTATGGATGAGTTAGGTACCTGCCTAGCCTCTTCACTGTAGCTCAGTCAAGATTGATTGACCCAGGAATGAACACCTGGTGTAGGGGAAATAAATCACAATTCGGGTAGATCCAATCAAGTGCTCCAAACTTCACAACACTGGGGCTTGGAGGAACTCAATCCATCAATTCACAGGGACTGGTTGCATTTATGAAGCTGATTTTTAAAGCTTACCCTGATGCAATGGTAAGGTGACTAATTCCTGGTTTGCCTGAACTTTCCTGGTTTTAACACTTGAAAATCTTGCATCACAAGAACCCCCCACAGTTCAGGCAAACTGGGTAGCTTGTCACCCTAGAAGGGTGCCGATATGTATACTGTGGAGCCAGTATACATATTGGTGCAGAAGTGGGCAAGGGAAGCAGACGTATGTGAGCAGAGTTACAGGGGCTAGCCCTAAAATCAGTGAGAGCTGCTGCCTCTTCTCCTGATGATTTTCCAGTTCCTTCCTCTTCTCACCTATTCATCTAATACTGGACCAAAGTTTATTGACCATTCACCTTGTTTTAGGCAATTTGGTAGAGATAAAGATGGTCTTGAGGCCTGGATTTCTTCCCATTCTTGGGTTTTCCAAGATACCCAAAACCCTTTCAAGAAATTCTATTTTATGTTGAGTGAGTCTCTATTCCTTGAAATCAAACTATCTTTAAATACTTGTCTGTTAAAATGATGGAGGGCCCAGGGAAGAGGGCAGGAAGAGGGTGTTTCCGCTTAAAAATTCCACAACTCTTCACATCAGTGGATAAAGGATTCTCTGTTTACGGTATATGTCCACCTGTATCCTCCTACAGGACCAAGTTTGGGAACAGTGACATCCATAGGTCTTAACGGTTGGGAACAAGAAGACTAAACAGACATTTTAGACATGCAACTTGGATGAAGAAAACTTCCAGTTCCTTCCTTTCTAAAAGGTCTCCAATGAATCCTGGGTGTTCTCGCTAGACCAGTGGCTTTCAGATGTTTTTTACTTCTACCCTGAGAAAGACATACAGCAAATAGGGTAGATATCACCATGAAAGACTCTGCAGCAATGAAAGCAATGGACCAGAGTACAGATAGTGTCTTTTTAGTTTCATTTCATGTAACTTATAAAAAGCATGAGCCCAGAAGAAGGAATATTTTACAAAAACATACATGTATAACAAAAAAAGTTAACATTTAACACATGATAATGGTTGCCTATGGGGGACAAGGAGGTAAATGAAAGTGGAGGATGGGGGATTAAGGGAAATAAAACAAGAGATGGAACTTCTGCAGACCAATGAGAAGATATGACATGAACTAATTAGAGTAAACGTGATTTTTTAAAATGCATTTTACCCTGCAACCTATGTTTAGCTGTAACAAAGGTTTCACAAATCATTATTTACCTTCACTATGTTCAGTATGCTCTCGTTTTGTCTTATGTGACTTTTTAAAACATGAGTCACAACCTACTAAATTGTTTTCCCATCTTCCTAATGCAATAGGACCTGTAGCTGGCAAGCTGCACCAGACTTCGGTGAGAAGTACACATGCTCGGCAGCTCTCTACTTATGGGACAGACTCCAAAGCCATTTAAGCACGGGCATTTTTGCAAGGGGAGGAAACAGTTTGCCTCTCTTTCATTTTTTAAAAAAAGATTTTATTTATTTATTTGACAGAGAGAGATCACAAGTAGGCAGAGAGGCAGGTAAAGAGAGAGGAGGGAGCAGGCTCCCTGCTGAGCAGAGATTCCCAACACGGGGCTCGATCCCAGGACCCTGAGATCACGACCTGAGCTGAAGGCAGAGGCTTTTACCCACTGAGCCACCCAGGCATCCCGCCTCTCTTTCATTTTATACAGATACATTTTGGATTCATTTCTGCCTCTGATTGAAGTTCAGAAGTACAATGTAGTAGGCAAAAAATGGTCCCCCAAAGTCCATGTCCTAACTGTAGGAAGCTTTTGTTACCTTATGGAAAAAAAAGGAGAATTAAGTTTGCAGGTAGCACTAAGGTTGTCAGTAGCTGACGTTAAAACTGGGAGACTATTCTGGATTATCTAGTTGGGCCCGATGGAGTCACAAGGGTCCTTAAAAGTGGAAAAAGAAGACCGAGCAGAATGATGCAATGTGAGCGGGTCTCCACTCGTTTTTGTGGCATTTGAAGATGGAGAAAGGGAACTACCAGCCTAGGAATATGCATGGACTCTAGAAGCTGAAAAAAGGCAAGGGAGTGGATCTTACCCAGAGCCTACAGAAAGCAACTCAGCCTTGCCAATGCTTACATTTTAGCCTATGAGACCCCTATTAAACTCCTGCCCTACAGAACTGTCAGGTAATAATTTTGTGGGTTTAAGCCGCTAAAGTTTGCAATAATTTGTTACCTTGCAGATGCAAGATAATTTATGCAAACAGTTAGAAAAGTTGCACCTTGGGATGCCGGGGTGGCTCACTCATTTGAGCAGCCCACCTTGGATTTTGGCTCAGGTTCTAATCTCAGGGTCGCAGGATCGAGCCCTGTGTTAGACTCCAGGCCCACCTTGGATTTTGGCTCAGGTTCTAATCTCAGGGTCGCAGGATCGAGCCCTGTGTTAGACTCCAGGC